>NW_018164909.1:1024118-1067073 GCF_001263595.1 Phalaenopsis equestris
GAACACGAGCTTATTTCAAACAAACTAAATTTTAAATGAACTGAACACGAACACATGCTTTTTTCGTTCGTGTTCGGTTCGTTTACACCCCTACTCGGGATGTCACGTTAAGCTCATTAGCGAACGAGGCCTACTTTAAATGACGATTACGCCCTCTCCGCCCCACCCATCGACTTGCAAAATCCGTATTATTCTTTTCCTCGCTCTGTGTCGCAGGCGACCCTCGCTGCCATATCTCAGAACTCAGATTCAACGCCAGGCGCTTCACGTCCTCGACGCTTCTCTCTTTTGTTGAAATCGCTGGTAAAATCGGGCTAAATCCCAACTCATTTCAGGAATCAAGAATCTCCGATTAGCCCTACGTTTTTCCGGCACTCTTCTTTCAGGTTTTGTTTGTGTTTGATTGTTTAGTCTATTTGGAAATAGAATTGATCAGAGCCCCGCATGGGCGGAGCCATTCTTTATGTGAGCTGATCTTCTTTCAGTGCATGTGAAAAACCTCCTCCTTTGGCTTCCGCATGAGGTTGGTTAATTTTTAGGGCTTTTGAAATGGGAAGTACTGGAGAGCCGGACAGGAAGCGGCGTCACTTCAGTTCCATCTCGCCTACGGCTGGTGCTGCGGCTAAGAAGCACCTGCTGTCCCCCTGCACGGATGATAAGAAGGTACTGTTTCGCTGTTTTTCGTTCTGTTATTGGTTAATTGGGCGTGTTAGGTTTAATTTGTTGTTCGGTTAGAGTAACGTTTTCATCCTTGTGAATGGATGGGATTTCATTATTAGAAGGTGTTATATTGAAGTGATCTTGTAACCCTGGTGTGATTTATCTAATCTTTTTTTTTTTTCTTTTTGATTTCGTCGAACCCGATGTGTACTTCTTTTCCTAGTTGTAAGAGAAGTTGGTCTGGGGTAACGATGCTTCCTAATTCTTATTAATATTGCAACTCTCCCCAATTGGTAGGGTAAATAGATTTGGCATGCATAACTTATGATGTCTGGCCTGGTAATATTTGGCATTGAAATGGAAGCAAATGTTTTTGCTTTTTAAGTGGTTTGCATTAGCTCGATGCATGATAGCTTTAGGTGAGTATATTAAGTTCTTTAATATATTGGCGTGCATTGGATCGCTCTGAGAAAACAGTGTGTGGGAAATTCATAGCAGCATTAGTCCTGGCAAGACATGCGCATGCATGCTGGTGATTATTTGGTCACTAGTGCCATCACATTCTTTTTGAAGATATTTATGGTCATTCCATCTACTTCAATTGTTTCTTTAAAGGAAAATGATATGTTACTGAATTTCCAGTCATGCATAGCAGATAAAAGCAAAGTGTGGTTGAAGGTTACAAAATTATCTCCTGAAATCTATTTTTCTTTAGTGGTTTGGACAATTTTTCATGTTTCAAAGCACAAGAAGATGTTTGTTTCTTTTCTTGAGTATTGAAATCATTTCTTGCTACCAATCTAGTTATTTCATAAATGTTCCACAGATTTTGAGTTTGACTGTCCTATTTATTTGGGAATCTATTTTTTATCATTAATAGGAAATTCAACTATATTGCTAAGAGTGTTAATTTATTTCAGGTTTTGAGAGCTCTAAGTCACACGATGCTGAAGACTTAACTTTGAAATTCTTTTTGCTATGTTGATTCTTTTATTTGTGAATGTGCTATTCTTAGTTGTTTTAATCCTGCTTTTTTGCATGTGGTCAACTTTGCAATTGCACGTGCTCACATGCTTCTTAATTTGTATTATCATTTTTTTTGTTGCTTGTATGATTGTAATAATTGATCAATTTGAACTTTAAAAGTATAAAGACAATGTAAATTTCCTTTGCTAGAATAAGTTAGGGGCATTTTTGTCTTTAACTGAGCCTATTTGTAAAAACAATTAGTTTCGTCTTTATTTGGAATTTTGAGCTATATATGAACTGCTTGAACATATTAAAAATGCTTTTCTTTATTTCTTCTTGTCATCTTGAACCATTTGTCATCATAGTATAAGCTTGAAAATTACATTTGTTAACGATGGTTGATTTTTCTTTCCCCCATTTAATAGTTAGAGTAATCTATTGTGTGTTTAATAGTAAAAAAGTAAAAAAGTTAAGATTTTAAGTTTCTATATCTAATATTACTCTAATGGTCGTAAGTTTAATGAAATGCCCAAGTTCCAAAAAAGGGAAATATGTTATGGTATCAAAATTTTACAATTTGTATTGTCTTGGAGGTGTCATGCTTAATGAAATGACTAAGGGGTGATATGGAATGAGAGAATAATCGGGGGACTTTGTCATCATTACTAATTTTATCTCAACTATTTGGGGTTGACTTTATAAATTTTCATTTTCTTATTTGTTCTTGTTGAATGTTACTTTGGGTGTTAAGCCTATTCATCGTAAATCATTTTGAACAATTTTTATTCATGTTATCTTAGGTCTACTTCTCCGAAATCCTCTAATATCAATTTTATCTAATTGTCTAATTTATAGTCTAATTTTATCATTCATTTTGCAAGTCCAAATTGCTTGACTTTATTTTCAATACCCTACATTTAATACAATTATTCATTAATTTATTCTTCTTGGCTTTGCGATGCAATCATTGTAACCTTCCCATTTATATTATGCTCAGCTTAGATATCAATTTCTTTTTTATTACTAATTCTTAGATCCATAAAATATTATCAGATTAAGTGTAATTTTTTAAACTTTATATCTTAATTTGTGTGAGATATTTTTTTTTATTACTTTTGATGCACACCAGAAAATCTTATCATCTATATTTTAGATCCTTAAAATTTAAACCTTGCACCTGTCGGTATTACTTCAATGGTGTAGGTATATTGATTGATAATTGGTAACATTGCATCCTCTAAATTTCATTTCATTATTAAGTTTCTTTACTAATTCTAAGCTCTCTTTTCTCTAAATATTTGTTCTATTTTCTTAATTTTCTCTGATTTTAGTGAATGTCTTACTAAGTAGAAATATGCTCTCTGTAAAAACAATATACCAAGGCACCCAATTTAAGTATTTAAGCATTTCTAGAACCAATACAAAAAATTAACTCCTTGCTGACCCTTGATGTAATTTTACTATGATAAATCTTTGGTGCCTCCATTACTACTAATATTACTCAATACTTCATTATATGCATTGTTAAAACATCTACATGACACACCTTTTTGCCTTAATACATGCCAAAGCAGCGCTTGTAGTGCTCAATTATACTATGAAGATCTTTTCCATGCCATCTAAAGTTTTTTATTTTTTTGTCTTAATGTAAAAATCACTTTCGTAACTCATTTTATTTATATGAAACCAAATTAATTTTTTGTAATTGATATAAATTTTTAATCCTATGTTCCATTAATTTGTTTTTTGAAAGTATTATAGTACAGATTGAAGGTTGCGGAATAAGGCTGAGATTTTTATTTTTTGTATCTGGTAGTCTGCGTTTTTTTTTTCTTTTTGAGTTACAGTATGAGTTTGCTGCAGAAGCTAATTCTGCATGGTCGATGTTTAGTAAATTTTTTTGTATATTTTAACATGATACTTTTCTTTTTGTATGTTGGCTGTGATATTGCATTATAAAAACTAGCTCGTATTGGGATGTTTCTTGACCATCATTTTGAATAATCTTGTTGCTACCTGTACTAAGACCTTGTTTTCAGTTCCCAAACAACTACAATACATGTTAAATGGTTGTACTGTTCCCTTAAATAAGCCCTTAAATATTTTGTGGCAGTTTCTAGTGGCATTAAATGATATTTGTTATACTGTTTTTTTAAGAACCTGTCTCTGGCGATCCTAATCAGAGTAATCTGATTCCCAGTCATATGCTAATACATTAACTTTTCTGTTTACTATTCTTGTAGCTTGATGTTGCTGTTCTTCAATTTCAAAATCAGAAGCTTTTTCAGCAGCTGGAAGCTCAAAAAGTTGAGTACTTTGTTCTTGATGACAAGTACAATATGCTGAAAAAGCAGCATCAGATTTATGAAGATTCAATAGTAGTAGTTAATAAATCTTGGGAACAGGTAAATGACCACCTTTATTTATTCATCGCTGTTCTACTTCATATTCTTATGTCTGAGTTAAAGATGTCTCATGTTTCAACAGCTGGTTAATGATTTGGAATTGCACTCCATTTGCACAAGTGAATCTGCAAGTTCTAAACATTATTTGCAAGATTCCTGCATGTTGGAAGGTATGGTTTGTGAATTTAACTGGTATGCATGCTTGAAAAGGTTGCCTTATGATGAACTTAAATTTGCTTTTTGTCATTGTTTTGCATTAGAAATCTATTTGCTAGATTTTTTACTCCGCATAGCTGCCATCTCCTAACCAGGCTTGTAATTTATGAACTTGCTTGACTATCTGTTCCTTTTTTTCTGCAAATTGTTTGATATATATATATTCTTGCATGAGTGTCATATGTACACCTTCACTTGTTTGGGGAGCTGATTTGCCGCTAAACTAATATTTCTTACCCTTGTCATTTGATATTTCCCATCCATCTCAATTTATTCTATTTCTGGGCTAGAAATAATTTTACGCTTATAGCATATTTTAATTTCTCATTCAGATGGAGCATCCTTCCCCATACAGGATGATTTCTTGAGCAGACTATTGGAAGCTGATCCAACAGAAAGTTGCTCATATAATGTGTTTGAGGATCCACAGGATTGTGCACAAATGGCAAGTGAAATGACAAAATCTATATTGCAGAATATAATATCTTCTATTAATTGGATGTGGCATCTAATTGATGATGTTGCTTCTGCACTTCAAGCTACTGTTTTGGAAAATGGTATGGCTTTTGCTATTATCTTTTCTGATTGATTATAAATTTGTACTTCAGCTTACTGTATGTGGTGCATAACATTTTAACCTTATTTTATTTTATGTATTCTAGATCCAGGATTGCAATTGCCAAAATCTGTTGATGCATTAAGGATTGAAACTAAGAACCTGATAATGGCAGTAAATGACTTGCATTGGAAGCATAGACACTTAGCAAGTCAGATCCAAAACAATAGAAACGTGGATGCCAAATTTAAAGCAGAAAAGAAACGTTTAGAAGGTATCTATTTGAATGATACGAATGTATCATCTTAAGCCCTTAAGCTCCACCAAGTTAGTATAAATGTATTTGCTGAATTTCAAACAGTTACACTTGCAAAAATGTGTAGGTGCATTAGCCAGTACTGTCTTAGAATTGAAAGACAGTAACTCAAAATTGGCCAATCTTAAGGCACAAGGAGATGGATCAAAAGGTGCACCAATTATTTTTCCAATTTTAGGAAATAAAGTAGCTAGTGGAGACACGGCCAGAGATACAAACAAAGAAATGCATGACATGGAGTCTTTACATAAGGAATTACAAGTATGCTTTATGATGTATATTATGTTATGGAGCTTTGCTCATTTTCATGATGTGATTTGAGCTCTTTTACAGGATTTAGTTTCAAGTAAGATGGGCGAAATCAGAAATCTATATGAGTCAAGAATAGAAATGTTAAGGAAGCTGGTGAATTTGCAGGTTTGTTTTGTTAAAATCAATATTAAGGAAGCTCATTTACTGGTTCATTATTCATCTACATTTACTAGATGCATATCTGTTCAATATTTTCATATGTACTTTAGTTTAAATATCTGATGATTCATTTGTAAAGTGGACCATCAGAACGCTTTGTTGGATTTCAAGAGTATCTCTTCTTCCAAATTTTTTGTGATGCTTAAAGAACAACTGGATAAATCAACAGCAGAAATGGATAACGCTCGAATTTCTTTGGAGAAATTGCAGGTGGTAACTGGTCGGTAGATACATGTAGCCTGCATGTATGTCTCATTTGTGTGGTTATCTCTTGTTATGCTAAGTTTTGCTTCCAATCTTTTATGATAGGTAGAAAGGGAAAATTTCATTTGGCATGAAAGGGAAGTTACAATGAAAAGTGATTTAGCTGATGTAACTGGAAAGATTTCTGAATTGTCAGAATTGCGAATAGCTGAATTAGAACAAGAGTCACAGAATAATATTAAAGCTCAGAATCTATTGGAAGCAAAGCTTGAAGAGGCTTTGAGAGAACCTGGTGCATATTCATATACATTTTGCATTCTATTTGTTATAGCCTTCCAGTTTTTTTTTTTTATCATGTTATTATTAGTGGCTGTATTCTGCTTCTTTGGTTCAGGCAGGAAAAATATCATTGCAGAGTTCAAAGAACTTGTATCCTCCTTTTCCAAAGAGATGGGAACTATGCAAAATGAACTTAGCAACTCAAAGGTGTCTACTTCTGAAATCCATCGTCTAAGGGCTCAAAAGCAGTCTTTGTCTGGCATATTAGGACGGGAGGTAATGTTTCCTGATAAAATACATCAGTTTCCTGTAAATTTAACAATTTGTTGGCCAAATCTAATTTCTTGCACAGGTTAGGGAGTTGCAGTCCTTGACTGATAAATCTGTTGGCCAGCTTTCTGAGATTGAAAGATTGCATTTGGTGGTATGATCTCTTCTATGATATATTGTTTTCATTAATGCCGACTAGATATTGTCTGCTGTTTTACTTTTTCTTTCACTTATTTTATAGAGGAACGTGCTCAACAAGTGCTACTTTACGAACTTTTGATTAATTAGCTGGTGATTCTTGTAATTGGTAGCAAGAACTTTGTAGCCGTCAGTTCTGGATGAAATTTTCTAAATAATTTGGCTTCCTGCAAGTTAACTGGAGAACTTATCAACGAAATTTTTTCAACTTGCAGGAGAGTTGCTTTTCTGTTCAGCAGCCATGCTCCTTATTTATATATATATATATAATATATTCCTCATCCTCATCATCACCAGCTTAATATAAATTTTTTGTGGTTTCCTTTTACCATTTTTTCTCTCTTCATTCTTGTTTAGAGCCACATCTGGTGATATTCTTTTTTTTTTGTCCACTTCTATTTTACGCACACATAAGATTTTTAGTTACTCGTTAATTCTAAGTTCTTGAGCTGGTCATCTTTTCATTGAAAAATAAAACATAGAATCAATTCTAGAATTATTGTTTTTATTATATATATGGAGCTTTAAAGTTGAATTTTGCTGTGTTTACTTTTCTAGACGGATCTTTATGTTAGCGCTTGAGACCTGGACTTTGTTGTGCTCATTTGTTGATACCGGTTCCATTTCTAGTCTGGTGCTCATCATTTACTAAAAGAAATGTAGTTGAATTTGGTAGTAAGAGAAATCACAGCTCTTCTTAGAAAAGGATATAAATCTCCAAGAAAAAAGGAGGATTTGATTCATACTCCGGTCAAGATAATCTTATCTTTACTCTTTATTCCACCAGTGACTTTGATTGTGATGCTAATACAAACGCTCAAGTGGAGCTATGGGTATCAAAGGTTATTTTGGCTGCCCATTCTTGGGTGTCTTGTTTTCCCTGGCACAATAAATCACTAAGAAAAGCTTTACAACTACTGTATGTTGATGAATTTTTTATTTTTTTTCTTTTTGTGTTTTTTTTTTCATGTTGAAGTGCTTAAGAAATCCCATACTACAACAACAATAACAACAAGAACAAGCCTTTATCCCACTAAGTGGGGCAGTGTGGGGCTGGCTGCTTGAATCCTTTTTCTCCATTGCATTCCAAATTACATGTTAAGTCTGCTTAGCAGAAACAGCTGCAATAATAAAAATGGAAGTCCCTTGATATTTTTAATTGAGTACATGTTTTGGCATTCTGATTGTGTGCTGAGATTTGACTATTTCCATATAATAAATTGTACCTTATGTATTTATTTTTTTGACTTTACCCATATTGGTTCTTTAGCTTGAATAAAGGTTTTTTATATCCCTCATACTCAGCAGCAAGAAGGAAAATATTGTAAAACTTTAATAAAAACAAGTTTAGTAAACCTCTTAGTTGGAAGCTGAAGTTGGATCCCTCTTTCTGCACCTTGTCAAGCTGCAGGAAGCAAAACTACCAATAAGGTGCGTGAAAGCACACTGGGAATCTACTAGTTGGTTTCAGCCT
The DNA here is from genome assembly GCF_001263595.1 of Phalaenopsis equestris. NCBI lineage: Eukaryota > Viridiplantae > Streptophyta > Magnoliopsida > Asparagales > Orchidaceae > Phalaenopsis > Phalaenopsis equestris. Next base: position 1,032,137 of record NW_018164909.1, read on the forward strand.
TTATTTTCAACATTATCTTGAGGTCTTGTGTACATTTTATATTTATCTGAGATATTAAGTGGCATTGACCCTTCACCATAAACTAATAAATCAATTATCTTTGAGTTTTTAATTAAGTAGGCCCTGTTTGATACTGTTCTCTCCCACCTTAGTTAAGTTGCTTCTAGAAGACTTTCAGGAATTACACGTTATAGCTGCCTGCATGATGACAGCTTCTCTGTGAGTTTACGTGCAAAGATCAGGACTTTTTTTGGTTCGATATTTGTCTTATTTTGTGGAACGAAAGCATGTCACAAAGAAAGTGGTCTTCCATTTTGGTGGGGAGAACAGATTCGTTTTTCCCTTTCCCTGAGTGTTATTTTTTGGCTGCAGAAATTTCTTGCTAGCATAAGCAGTTTTTCATATTTGCCTCTCTTTCAGCTTGGCGAAAAGTCAACTGTAAAAAAAATAAGAAAAAAAAGGATACTGTAGTACTAATTATTGAATAATAAATTTTAATTAATGTTAAATATGAACAACACTAATATATTTTTCTTCCTTTTCATCTTGATAGCTGTAAAAAAATATATATATATCAAATATATCCTAGAGTTCCATGAAATTTTTTTTAACATGATTTGTCTTCCCAAGAAGAAAATAATAAGATAATGCTTCCTACTAATTTTCTTCCACCAAGTTTCTTTAGATTTGCAAATAGTCTTACAATTGATTAGCTTCAAGCTTCTATCGTTACCTTTTCCTTCTGAAAGAAATTCTTCCTTGGTATTACCCAACTGGCAAGCCAAGGCTTGAAATATAATATAATGATTGAGAAGAAAATGCAGGTTTGATGAGAGTAAACCATTCACTTCTTCAAGTTTGAAAGATTGAAATGAATTTATCATCAATATTGATCCGCATGCCTTTGATTTCAAAGGGGCACATCAAGCTATTGACAAGAAGTTTGTCATAGAACAAACCATTTGGCCAATTTTACCGCGTTATCTTAAGCCAGTATCTTAGTAAATTAGGCTGGAATTAGATATATTAATTCGTGTTGACGGGACCTTACCTGAATATTTATATGGCTCAGAATATTTCACTCAAATTCGACTCGAGCAAAACCCAACCATACAAAGTAATTTTATCTAACTCATTTATCTTATTGATTAATCAGCTATTTTTGATGTATTAAATTGTTTAACCCAATTAACCCACCCAATCCTGTCTAACCTAAACTCAAATAGTGATCGTGTCAATTTTTGGTTTATTTAGGTGAACTCTAATTTGACTCGATTAATAAATATGTCTATTATCTAAATCTAAATCCAACTTGAATAATAATTAGTCAAACCGAACTTGAGTTTTTCAAGTCAGGTTTGATTTGGGCCATTTATTGACTCCTTATATGAATCTCCAAGTTATAGACACTTTTGAACAAGAGGACAATATCATAGAATGTAAGAAATCGAGAGGTGTTATCTCCGCAAAAAAACAAAAAAAATCAGCAGTATATTTGTTCTTTCAAATTTGGAGGCTTCTCTTACAAGCATCCTTTATTTATAAAGAGGATTTTATATTTAAGAAAAAAAAAAGGAAGAAAAGATATGTAAATCAACAAAGATTAATTTGGATATTTTACAATGACAAATTTTTTATGAAAAAATCTTTTGAGTAACACGTGATTAGACATTTATTACATATCAACTATGAAAGAATCTCTTATGTAACACTTGATTAGACATTTATTACATAATAAATACAAAGAAAATGGGTGTTGATGAGTTCAAATAAAATAGGTAATGACATGCCCATGTTGGATCAGTGATAAGGCATGGAAGTCAAGAAAAGAATGGGGCAATGAAAATGAAAGAGATAACAAAAAAGATTGATGAAGGGAATTCAAATCTAACACACATAGAGTTTTCCTCCTAATCCTTTGCACATAAAAAATATTTTTTCTTGAACAAAATATGGATGCTATGTAAAAAGCTTTCAAAACGTTCATCAGCTTCAAAATTTTTAAATTAATTTTTATACAGGAGTTTTGGTGCAATTGTGCCACCCTTAACACTTTAAACCACATATATAAGCCCCTTAAACATAAAACCACAAGTAAACTAAAGTAGTTCTGCATATTTTTCTTCAGGATAAAGACTTATTCATTAACATAAAGTATGAGAAAAAGAAAATATTCTTTAAACTTAACTAAAAACATTAAACCTAATGTTTAAAGAAAATTTAGTACTGCATTAACCCTCATCTTCAGTAGAGCTTAATTTATTAGGCTTTGGAGGCGGGCGTAATGCTCTAATTACAAAATCTTCAGAAATTTGGCATCAAGTAGCAACATTCAATAGAACGAAGGGATTGCCAACTTGTTTCATCAACAGAACCATGACTAAAAAGTTTGAAGACAGTGGAGCGTTGAACAAAGGTAGCACAAAACTATGATCTTAAGTGCTATAGGATGTAGATCTTCAACTATTGCAATCTTTTGTTCAACTTAGAAATTTGTGGTTGAAGTTGCAGAATTATAACTTTAACCTGTGGAACTTGCATTATTGCTTTTGTAACATATTAGGTTCTGATTCAACCATTGAAAAGTTGATCGGTGGAAATTATGTAACTTTAGTCTTGATCTATTTTCAGCTTAGAAGGGATAACATCACGTGTATCTGAAGGTGATTCATCATTATATTATTCTTCATATATTTATTTGTCTTTCGCTTTGAGGGAAACTAATACAAGAAGTGGCCTCCAAGGATTAACTAATATAATAAGTAAGTTCTTGTTTTACAAGAAATTTGCAAAGTTTTTATTGCCAAAAGGAGAAGAATGTAGGGTATCCATACAATCTTTGGTGTACTTTTTGGTTGAACTTATGTAGAGAAATGTTGTCAGAGATTAGTTTATGAGCATAGCTAAAACTTGGTTTCAAGAGCTAGGAGTATGATGGGGAGTAGGGTAAGAATGGTGAAGATTAGGGGTGTAAACAAGTCAAGTCAAGCTCGAGTCACCCTCGACTTGAGCTTGAGCTTGATTAATTTAATCGTGTTCGAGCTCGAGCTCGAGCTTAATTCTTTAAGAGATAACTAATAAGTAATCACTTGATAGAAAATGTAAAATATCAATTTTTTAACATTTTTAATAGTTTAAAGAAGTTAATTTGAATTTTAATATATTTTAAGTATATTTTTAATTGATTTTTTTTAAACGAGTCAGCTCGCGAGCTAAAGAGTCGAGTCGGGGCTGGCTTGAGCTTTAGCTTGTTAGCACTTCTAGTTTAGTTCAAGAGCCACTTATCTAGTCGAGCCCGAGCCGGCTCACGAGTCTGCTTGACTCACTCCCCTAGTGAAGATGATAAAGAATATTGAGGATGAAAAGGTTGTTAATAATCGGAATGGTAATAATCGGAGTGGTAGTGATGATAGTTCTAGAATCTTTAAGGTTTGTTGGATAAGTTAGGCTAAGCTATTTTCTAAAAATATTAAATTAATTTTATTTATTTTTGGCTTTTTTATGATATTATTTCTTTGTAGTTCACCAAAAATTTTTATTGCAATTGGAGCTTATTTGATATTTTCACAAACAGTCACAAAAAAATGCTTGATGGAACAAGTTTGAAGTGAATCAAGTTTGTTCCATGGAACAAAATGGTCTCTAATATCAAAATATTTTAGGAAATAATGGAACTTTAGAAATAAAAGAGATGATAAAAACATTGATTGAAGGCTTTTAGTTCTCGCATATAATAGGATTTTTTCCCCAATCCTTGCATACAACATGGTTTTATCCTAATACTGATGAAAGTGGTTCCAAGTGCATGGTATGAAAGAGTTGCGAAATATGACATTTGACATCATTAGAAGAAGTTTTCAAGATATTCATTAGCTTTAAAATATTTGAACTAACTCCTTTATATATGAGCCTTTTATTAAATTATTATTTAAACTCACCCACCCATATGTGCTACTCCATGAACTCATGATTTTTTTATTGGATACAGATCACCCAACCTGTCGGTCAAGTGGGTTGCATAGCTTTATAAAGGAGCCTTGGTACAATTACATAAAATAATCTTGAACACCGTAAAAGCCATGAAACTCTGCGATACGTTAGAATTTAAATAAACTGAAGTTCTTTTAGCTACTTTATGTCCCTACAAAATACAGATTTTGTTTATCATTAACATAAAAAAGAAAACAAAGAAAATTTTATTAAAAAAAGCATTAAACATTACACCTAATGTTTTGGGCCATCTTGTCATGCATTATTGGGTGATGGCACATCTTCTAATTGACACTGCATAGGGAGTGTGTCCAAGGGGGTTGGATAATTGTTGTACGCAGTGAAAGACCTTTCATCACCCTGTGTGTGCAAGGGAATTGGATAATTGTTGTACGCAGTGAGAGACCTTTCATCACCCTGTTGTGCTAGTTGAAGGCCCTTTATCTCTCAAGGGTAGGTGCATTGTTCTGTAATGATATTTATGAATGTAGTTTGGCTTGGTGGTTGAAGGTTTATTACAGCAAGTAAGAGGCTTGATCTTAGTTTTAAAAGCCACATTAGGAAAATCCAGGCAAATCATTTAGTTAGTTTGTTGGTTGGCAATACCACGGACAACCAACTTTAGGTTAACAAGATTAAGCTGGTGGGTTTTTTGGGGCCTTTTGTGGGTATGGACCCGGTTATGGTTTTGTAGATACTTAATTTTTTTTTAATTAATTTGATTTTCTTATCTATTTTGTAGAATTTTATGCTTTGTAATAGGTCCCGGATTTAAGTTTTAAGGAGATTTTCTCTCTTTAAGTTTGGCAAGTAGCCAAGAATTTCAAAATTCCTTTAGTGCTACAAATAAGTATTATTTGATGCGATAAAAGTTAGAAATTTTCATGAGTACCTCTCAAATTTTACGATTTTATTCCTTTCAATCCCATCAGTTTTCCTCTCTGCTTCTCTATTTTTCATTAGTTGCCAAGAAGGAAGCAGCTGGACCTTTTTTCTCCCACGATATCTCAATTTCCAATTAAATTCAAGAGCCTTTGATTTAGAAAATATATGTGTGACCATGCTTTGTGAGGTATTGTTTGGTAGAAAGTTATCTTGATTCTTGAGCATTAAATTTATGAAGTGGCGAGGTAGCACAGGCCACTGATCATGCCAAATAACCCACAAAAGTTCAATTGGGCATTGTCTAGTAACAAGGAGTTAAACCAAACCACAACATATGTGAACTTGGCTACCCAAGCTCGTTCCGTTTTATAGCCAAAATGTTTAAATTTTTATGTTTACTATTTTTTTTATATTATACGAATAAAAAGATGCCTGGATTTAATTGTTTTGTTAGGAATATTTGAATATAAAATCATGCATTGCTTTTATAATTCTGCTTCTTTAAATTTGGATTAAAGCTTATAATTGATTAATTCATTTATTTGTTGATTGGTGAATGGAAGTTTTTTTGTGAGGCTAATCAAGTGCTCTTTATAGTTGCTCTTTCCTATCAATTTTAGTGTTGGAATGCATTGTTTACATTCTTGACTTCAATTTATGTTATTATTGTTCTTCTTCTTTCAAGTCCATTCTCAATTATTTTCCATGTTGAATTCATATCTGAAATCCATCTCTTCTTGCATTACCCACTCATCCCAACTCTGCGAACTCATTCTTACCTTGTCGCACATCTCTTTTCACTCTATGCTTATTATTCTATCTCAGTGAGCTCACATTGGCATCTCACCCAATTCATTTTCTTTAGCCCCCATTCACGCATCTTATTTGCACTTGACTGCGATTATCACATTGCTGATCTGTCGCTCCGTTTGAGAAACTTGCCTCTTACATGCGCCACATCTTTGCAGCCCTTCTTTATACTTGATTTTATAAGGTTGCTCTCACTTGCTCCTGTTATTGTTGTAGCGGCATATGGCTGCATACCCTCGTCACAACTGCACTTCTTTCCCTTTTGTATTTTCCCTCTACAGTATTATACTATACTTAGTAATACTGCTCTGCTTTCATAATTTATTTCATCATTTCATATTGCTTCCTGTGCCCTCTGACTTCCACCTCAATTGTTATGCTGATTTATTGGCAATCACATTGAATTCCATCGCCAGTCACTCTCTTCCACCATCACTGCTAGAATTGCCATGAAAGGATATTTTTGTGGGCAGTAGAACTCATCTTTTTCATGTCCAATCATTTTTGTAACGAGATATAATCTTTAGCGATATTAACAAGTTCAAGCTCATATTATTGATAAATCTTATCACTTTTGTATGAACTATTGATTAGTTAATCTCCATTGGCAATATTTTTAGCCAGTCTTGAAAATTACCCTAGCTGGTGAGATTTGCATGTCAGTGAATAGAGCTCTACCAAAAAAAAAAAAAAAGAAAAACTTTGGGTGTTTTAATTTTTTCTTGGCAATATTTTTAGCCAGTCTTGAAAATTACCCTAGCTGGTGAGATTTGCATGTCAGTGAATAGAGCTCTACCAAAAAAAAAAAAAAAAGAAAAACCTTGAGTTGATTTATTTTTTCAATATATAAAAGCATTAAACATGGTATCTACTAAAATTTGCTTTTAGTAAACTTGTCTATATATCATGCATACAACCTGCTACGTTGCATTTGCATATCAAATCATTTATTGTTTGTTTTCATGACACTAAAGAACAAATCTAATAGATTGTACTGGATATTCTTCTAGCTTGCACTTGGATCTATATCATTTATTGTTTTTTATCATGAGACTTGCTTCAGATCAACTCTAAAATAATTTTGGCTTTTATCCGACCTAAAATGATCAGTGTAAAGAAAAAATTACCAATACCCTATTTGGTAGTGATAAAAAGTTTAATTCCTTAGAAAACGAACTTAGGCAAAGTGCCAACATGTAGAAAGTGATATGAATATCTACTATATGCTTGATCCGGTGCCAATGGGTTATCTACTATATTCTTGATGAGCTTTTTGAAGATTTCGACCAACCCATGTAGCAAACCTATCCTACTCATGCCAAATAACTTGTCTAATCAACAATTATCTTGGCACAACATTCTTGATTCAACTTGTTCTCACTTAAGGCAAGACTAGTATGGACTAAGCCCCATTAAAAAATTTGCTATCAACCATGATGCCGGTTCAAAACTTTCATGATTCTACTCAAAAGATCAAGATTGATACTCTCCACGTCCTTGATGCTCATGTATATTGGGAGTCTAAGATCAGTGACTTCTATACTAACATGAGATGAATGGCTTGCAAGGTTCTCAAATTGCTAAGATGAAGTAGCACAAATCAACTAATGATATTTAAATATCATTATTTGTTATATTTGCTTACAAGAAGTTTCTCATCTCTACTTGGCAGAGGTAAAAAGAATTAAGATGTAGAAGTTTTTTCCACTACACTATAAAAGATGCTTTGTTGGTTTTCTTGAATTGATGGAAATTTTTTGTCATTTATTGTTTACTTTAATCAATTCAAGGAACTAGTTTTAAGGCTTGAGGTATTTTAGAATGATTTGCTGTTGGTGACCAGATTTATTAATAGTATTCATTTGATTTGGGGGATAGAAGTGCATTTATATAGTTTTCATAGTGCAAAGGATGACTCTTGAGTTAGAAAAATATTCAAGGTTTCTAATACACACTCTCACTTTAGACTAATTCAAGTAGGTCGATAACCACTTCAACTTAGGTTTAAATTTTAGCCCAAATTGATCACTACCGCTGAATGACATGATATTTAAGGTTTGGTCTCCAAGACTTAGTCTGCACTACGATGAGTGTCAAGTAGATTTGTCTCCCCCTTAAATGATCATGTGTTTCTGTCACTAGAAGATAGATTAATTTTTTGATGCATAAGGGAATTTTTATTTAATTTAGTCCGAAGGTGGGCTTGACCATGTGATAGATTGTGATCCTCCAACTAATAAAGATGCTTAGGTTTGTTATGGCAGTCCTATGCATTCTCATGTTGTGAGTAGTGTTTTCAAAATAATGAGAGACGTAAGGTTTTCTTTCTACTTTATTACGTAAAGTGCAAAGTAGCACTTTTTTCTGACGAGCGTTTATGACTTGTATGCTCATATACATATATTATGCGTATACATTAGTTATTTAATTAAATAAATTTAAACTACATCAAATAATAATTTTCACCAGAAGTAATATATTAATGAAACTAAAAAAAAGGATAATAATGCTACATTAGTCATATAATGATACGCTCATTGGTATAATTTTCCTCTATTTAAAAGTCAAAAATCATATAAATAAAGTTGTGATCAGAGAATACTAATAAATTAAGTATAGTCATGAGGTTGAGTGACCAAGTAGGAATTGGGTGGCAGAGGTAGCATGATGTCAGAGAGTGTAGTATAAGATATTGAGAAACATTCTCTATATTCTTGTGAGCTTGAAGCCATTAGCGACAATAAAATCATTTAGAAGTACAAAAATAAAGTACTTTTAGCAGAAAAGAACAATGGATAAATGAGGAACAACTCAAATGACTATTTATAAATAATGATGTGAAGTGAACGCTTGTGCTTAGCTATAGTGATATATACTGAATCAATTTATGAAATATGAACCGATATTTCCTTTTGAGCTTGAGCTGAACGCATTGCACTACAATGCAGCTCAACAAAGCAACATGACTTGCACTTTGCTAGGAGTGTATATTTCACAGACAAACAATGTATAGGGCTAGCGTATCACTTTTCTCGTAGTGTGTCCTTGAAATGTGTTTTTATAATCTTAGTGTGACACATTTTCATATCCACACCCACTTTTTCGGATTTGAAACACGCATATATGTTCTTATTGTGTGGAACTTTTATGAACATGAAATTCAATTTTATCATCGATGATGAGAATTTCACGCCCATGATAAATGTTGCTCTTTTCTATATTGCCTATGTGAAATAGTCATACTTGACTGCTCTTGCATGTTATCTAGTTCCCATTTTGATGGTTTGTTTCATAGTCAAAATTTATTGTGATTTCTTCCCCCCAGATTTTGCATATAACTTGCTACTTTTTACTTGATTTAAATAACATTAATATTTACCTACTATTAGAGGGGAAAATTTTGTCTTTAGGTTCAAGGACTTATTCTCTTTTTTTTTATTAAAATTACAATGAATTCTGGAGGACACACATTCCTAGTTATGAAGACTATTTCTAGTCAAAATCTTAAGCTTAGATTACAGCTACTGCTATCCGTTCAACTCACTACAAAGAGTCAGCTTATGTGATTGTGTTTGAGTAGATCTTTTAAGTTTTAATTTTTTGTTACTTCTAATCTATCCATTCCATCTAAAGTTTTGGCGTGTAAGCTGTTGCTACTTCGAACATGTCACATTTTACTTTTTTTTTTAAAAAAAATTATTTATGCTTTAAAGGCTTTCTAAAGGACTAATGTTGATTATTCATATTGTTCTTGTTGGTCTTATGTGAGATTTTTTATCTTGCTTATAAGGATCACATATTTATGGTTACATACTTTAACTTAGAGTTCAAGAATATTACTTTTTGTGTTACCTAATGAACATTCTCCTACGAGGAATATTCAACATGCTATAGATTTTATTGTGGATTTATAAATACTAAGTTATTACATTCCAGGATAAAGTTTTGCTTAAGAATTAAGTAGTTTGACTAGTGTAGTAAGGATTATTGCTAGAGTTTGAGTCCATTTGTTGCCTCACTTTTTTGATGTCTTTCTTTTCGTATTTGTTAATATTAATATCAGCAACGTGATCACTATGAAGCTTAGAATTTTTAAATCTATATTTGGGCTACATGCTTGACATAATAATACATAGGTAACTGTATTTTTTAAAAATGATTTTGAACAGTGGTACTATCATTGAGATTCATCTCAAAGATGAATGAATGGAACACTACCGGATGGTCTATATGAATGGTTTGTCATTTCTTTGAATTGCCTGATGCATCTAATGCTTTCTTGAGATTGATGAGTTATAATTAAAACAATTCATAGATAAATTATAATTTAATGATATATTGATTTACAGCTCATTTAAGATTGAGCATCTTGATCAGTTTGATTAAGTATTGCATAATTTAAGAGATGAAAAGTTGTATATCAATATTAAAAAGTGCACATTTGTGCAATCGTAAGGCATATTTCTCAAGCTTTGAGATAAGGGCATTTTTTTACTGTTAAATATGTTTATTCTCATTTTTTATCATCCAACTTTGAGATATATATTATTGCCTAAAACAAGTTTAGTAAATATGTCGATTGGATTGAATACCCTTATGATTGCACCCCACACCCATGTCTTGAAACATGCATTTGACATTTAAAATAAATTTTATTCATTATCCCAAATGCAGTTAACTGACATTGATATTATTGTGTCTTCTTTCAAAGTACTCAAGATTATTTCAGATTTCTTGACTTTTACATGATTTTTATAGTCATAAGGATATGTCATTCTTTCCTTCTGTTATCTTTATTTTTCAGGAAGGACTTTGCATCCAATGTTCTTTTAGCTTGATTTCATGATTTGGAAATGCGTGCTATTGGCATTTTAAGTCACATTTAACGAGATAAACTCATACATTTGATTGAATGTAAGTTTTACCATCTACAGTTAGTAAGGAAATTGCTAGTATTGTAAGGAATATTTGTCAGTGGTAGTGCAAGCAAAGAGATGAAAATAAAGGCATCATAATGTAGTTTTTCTAACACTAACATTATTTAAAGAAGATCTATACAATCACCTTGCTTATTATGTAATCAAATTGCCTATTTTGTAGTTCTTTTGTAAGGATATCCACAATTTCATTAGTAGTAGGTATATAAGATATGTAAATCAATTATTTCTCAAATTCTTTCTTTGATTTAACTTCTAAATGTCTTATTTAGTATAATGGGCGAGATTATGAGCAATCACAATTTTTGTTTTGTTATCATAATATATTTGTTGGTGGTGAATTAAGAATTTTCCAATTCTTCCATCAACACTGTGACCCACAAGCTTCACAAATCCCATGTGCCATTGATCTCTGTTGTTTTTACCCAAGACACTTTGTTTCGTGCTTTGCCATATAAACAAATTACTTCCATAAGCATCAAATAGCTGGACATCAATTTTCAATCAGTTATGTATTGGCTTATTCTGCGTTTGCATAGACTTCAACATGTAAGTAGTTTTCAATTGCTCTTATTTTGATGAATCATCAATTTATCCTTTGTTTAAAGAATGCCTTACTTGGATCTCACTGACTCCATTCCCAGTAAACGTATAAATGTCCTCATGTCTTCTATTTTGTATTCCATATTAAGACATTCCTTCAGATTTTTGTAGTTTGTTCATCTATTTTATCACCTTTTAATATTGTGTTTGACTTAAAACAATTATGATAGTTTTTTTTAATGCCTTTTTCTTGAATGTGTACAAATATGGTCAGTTTTGTTTCTGACCAAATCCATGGTTGGGTACAACTTTTCCAAATCGTTCAAACTCTTTGGAGTGGTAGAGCTGTGTAAAGATCTGTTCAACTTGCAAACCTTTTTTTTTCACCATGTTACGACTTATGTTTTAACTTCTAGACTTTTTCATTAAATTTCCATTAAGAAAAGGATTTTTTTTTCATTCAATTGATGTAGAGGCCAATTAAAATTTGCGGCTATGAACCAAATAATCCAGGTAGAGTTAGGGTCTGTTTGGGGCAGCTGCAGCTTATTGAATAATCTGTTGATAGACTGATTAAAAATAATATGCTGACAAGTTATTTGCGGTGGCTATTATAAATTTTTATTTTTATTTTAAAGTCAGACCGATGCCAGAAAGCTGCCACAACACCTAGATAAGTATGGTGTGAAAACTATATTTTCAGCGTTTTGAAAACGCAGTTTACCCAAACAGGCCAGATGCATTTTCAAAACGTCACCGCACCAAATAAGCTGCCCCAAACGGACTTTTAATCTTGGAAATTGGAGCGAAGGTTTCTTGCTAATTTATCCCAAATGTTGGTGTAAACCCTTTTGCTACAGGCTAGCCTTATTCCTCTCCATACTACCATTAGCCTCGCATTAAGTTGTAAATACCCACTCACAATCTAATACCTTTATGTCTATGCACGTTTACAAAGCATCCAGTTATTTCATTACAAGTCATCACCATTTCAATTAATTCAAGACCGCCTCAATCATGCTAGGTATAAACAACTTTGATATTTATTTGGAGATCTGTCTTTGGATAAATATTTAGCAATGGATGTTGGTTGCAAGCTTTGACTTCTTGTCTAATGGCTATAAGGAGATCACAATTTGAATTATTTGAGAGAAATTTAGTCTATAAACTTTGTTGGGGAGTGATTCTGCGTCCTTTATCCCTTTCTTGAGTCCTCGAGTGTAGATCTATAGTTTATGTGCATGAACAAGTTGTCTAGCATGCAACATTACTACCTCTTCTTGCGATTAATTATTGTTGGGATAAATTTTATTGGGATGCCCTTCATTTTTCGTGTTTTAAAAATAAAGTTTAGGGATGAGAGAACACTTTTTGGTGGTAAGCAATCTGAACTTGTCCAAAAAAAAAGAAAAAAAAAATCATTCTTTACTTTTTATATTGCATGAAGGAAGTTTTTTTAAAAAGGGTTGTTTTTGGAGAAATTAATTTTTGTTTGAGGATTATAACATTTGTGATCCTTTTTGTTTTTTCGCATATCCTTTGAATATACTTTTTTCAACTCTAGGATTAAGTTTAAGGTTGAAATTGGTTGTGTGTGTGAACAATACTTGTACATTGAAAAATTTTTAGAGGTAGATTTGAATTAATACTATTAGTGTATATGGTGCTATTAAAATAGCATCCCTCTAACGATATTTAATGAAATACTGAAAATAAATTGACTATAGGGAAATTTTTGTAAATTATTTTCACTTTCAGCTATTCCATTTTTTTTAATGGTCTCCAATATATTGATTAATGTAAAATCCCATTTTTCTTTCTAGAAAAATTTCAAGTATATATTAATATATTTTTTTCATTATGAGATCTAAATTTAATAAATTTTGAACTAAATTTCATCCATTTTGTAGAAGTTGAGAATCGTTTTTTACTTCAATTTCACTTTCATCAAATAAAACTAACACAGACTAATATGATCATCCATAATGGTTACACTATTTTATTAATCATGATGATAATTTTAGAGGAATCCCACACATCACTGTGGATCAACTAAAACAATTTAGAAATCATGTTAATGTTTTGTAGGATTAGCACCATGATGGCATTTTTGATAAACGTAAAATTCAATATCAGAAAGAAAACAAATCAAATTTTTAAAGAAGTTAGGAAACAAATGTTTAAGATGTGAAAAACAAGATTCGATAGTCTAAGATGCCAAATCATCATTTGTTTAAGAGCTGATATTGAACTAATACCATAATTTTATTTACAATTTTATTGCTGAAGGCACCATCATCATGGTTGTAAAAACCATGAATCATTCTAGCACAACCAATCACACTCCCTGAGTTCTGCTTCTAAAATTCACAATGAGTAAAAGACAACAAGACAACAAGAATCTTTATTTAGTTTGTTAATTAAAGTTGTAGTTTAGATTAGAAATATGAAGGACGAAATGAAGGGTTTATTTGTTAGGGATGATGATTTGCTTTTTTTTCACATTGGGTGAAAACGTGCCTTTTGCAATCTAACTTTTTTACTTCTAGAACGATGTGATTTATTGCCAAATAACGGTTAAAGGAGGTAGTATGATTAGATGCCTTTGTGTTAAATTTTCTAGAGAGCAGAAATTTGGCTATGGATAGAGCATTGGGATCATAATGAATTCTTTTTGCAAGTGATCCACTAGTGTGAGTAGATAAAGAGTTTGATTTTATTAAATTCAGAAGATGATCCATCTGCTCCTTACTGAATGGAGTGGTTGACACTTCGTTTGTGTAGGAGGATTAAGTGGAGGTTGGTTATTTTGCTCTTCTACTTGATAGATTTTTCATTGATCTTTCTAGAATTTTCTGGATCATGGCATGGTTTATTATAATGATAACACCTTATTGATGATTTTTATCTTTGCATTTTAAAGTCTTTGTTTGAACATGAATCAAATGCTAGTGGAGTGTTCTCTATAGGTACAACTATTCCAAGTATAGCATTTCTGGGACTTTCTATCCTTTTATTTCAACAAATACTTCATTAATAGGTAGTAGAGGTTGGCGACCAGCAATTCTTCCCCTGAATACATCAACATTTAGACCTTCTAGAAATGTTAGAATGATCTTTCACCATCCCTTTGTTGTGATTGCAATTTGTTGATCTTCATTTATAATCATTAAATTGATCCAATCCTCATCATAGGCTTTTCAGAGAATTGAAGTATGGCCATTTGATCTGGGAAATTTTAAAATCTGCAGTTTAGTAGACAACTAGATTACCTATAGCTTCTATCTCTTTCCTTTCTAGGAGAAAGCATTAGAAAATTTTAGCTATTTCATCTATTGCATGTGCTTTTGAACGAGGTTGATGGTTTTCTGATGACCTTATCTTTAACAAGTTAATCCAAGGGCGATTTCCCTTTTTCTTGCGCTACTATAAGACTTGTTTTTTTGGATTCTTTTCCTTGTTTACTAAGATGTATTATATTGTCTTGAAATGCGGTAGGTTAAAGAAACATTATAATTTTTCTGTTTTATAACTTTATACTGTTTTAACTCTGTCCGTTTATTTAATTTGTCATTCAAGGTGAAATAATTTTCATGCACATTATATTATAAGAGCCAGTGCATTGTTAAACAGCTTGGTCTAATATCAAGACAGTGTAAAATAAACTTAATTAGCAAAAAGTTGGTAAGCTCAGCTGGGAAGCAATTTTACTGCAAGTGAAATGAAGAACAAAAGTCTTCTTATCTCTATGATATGGAGTTATTCCCTGCCTTTCTCCTTTGGCTTATGGCTTTACTTCTGAGAATCTAGAAGTTTTCCTTTTTTAAATTATTTCTTTAAATTCAACAGATTGCAATGATTTTTGGCAGCCATTACTGATTTGGGTGTTTTGGGGAATGATTTTTCTAGGGTTATGTTGTTTTTGATAGTTTGTATTTGTTTGAGATTTATCCTTTGCCAAATTAACTGAGATTGAGTAGAAACGAGCACTATATCCTTTTTTCTGTTATATTATGTAACCATGTGGATATCTTGCATGATGTTGCTTTCCATGTTTCTAAAATTAAGCTACTGATGTTTTTTTTCAAATTGCCTCATCTCATTTTTTGTGTTATGTAAATTTAATTAAGAAAATATTTATTTTGAGTTTACTTGATGCTTTTGCTTTGTGTCTAGAACATATGCTCTTGCATTTGAGAGATTATAACATACTATGACATTTCATAGTGTAGGTTGGAGATTTAAGAGAGAGCGAACAAGAGTTGAAGCTTATTCTGGAGATGTATCGTCGTGAATCAACAGATTTTAGGTATAAAATTTTTCCTCTTCCAGGTCTCTAGTTTGTATTTCTTGCATTTAATTTTTCATTGGGTCCTGTAAGTTCTTCTTACAGATGCATCAGGTTTTCAGAACTGGGGAGTTAATTATTGTATTTTCAGTATTCATTTTTACCAAAGGAAGCACCATCTTGGAAGTAGTTGAACCGCATTACTTTAAATAAGAATCTTTCCCTTTCATTTGCTTTCTTGCTTGGATAAATGTTTTTATTATGTTAATTTCCAAGTTTGAGTTCTTGCTATGCATCACTGTTCTCTGTGAAAAATGGGTGATCTGACTAAAGTTAATCTGCTGAGCTTGTAAGCTTGGATGTGGTAAAATCTTGTTATGTTACATGTTTGTTTCTTTGTCTTTGTTTTCGGAGAGATACTAGACGGATAGTATTAATGAGGGCCCGGAAAAATTGTTTGTAAAACTATCTTAAATTTTTAAATTAATCATAACTAGAGCACAATTTTAGTTTTAGTTAACTAGGGTAGGATGATTATGAGTAAAGGATGACGTAAGGCCAGCTTCAGAAAAAAATTTCAAATAGGACTAAAAAAATATTCAGCTTAAAGCGTGGCACAGACAATACTCGAACTTTTGTGGCCATCATAGAAGCTAGGGAGCATATCATCTGTGTTGACGCTTGTTGGTGAGAACTAAGGAGATGTATCATCTATGTTGCAATTTTTTTTTTTTTTGCAACTTGCAACTCATTTTTAATTTATTATTTATTATTAACTTTAAGTGATGATGCTTTCATGTTATAGTTATTTCATGGTACTTTTTTGGGTAATTAGATCCAGGTCTTTCAAAACTACATTACATCAGAATTTTTCCCCTTAATTGTTTCAAGTTTTCAAATATTTTTATATAAGCCTTGCATGCCCAATTTTGAAAACGTGTGAAATTTTTTCTTAAAATTTGAGGACCTATGAAATTTGGTACCTAGTTGTCTGAAGATGAGGGACTTGCATGCCAGTAGCTCATGTATATTGCTTTGAAAATTTCTAATTTTCTGCACAGTTCATGCCCTTTAATCTCCCCTACCTTTACCTCTCGCATTACAAATATCTAATTGCCTGCTGAAAACGTTCCTCAGTCCTCCCTTACTATTATTTTTTGATGTTGAGATTAAAATGCTTTTTTTTGATATAAGCCATTTTGGAGTTGGCCCTATTGGGTTTCATTGATAATCAATTTATTTGTGAGTCATTCCTTTTTCGTAGATCTTTATTTTAGTTGTTACTTTCTTTTAAAGTTAGTGTTTATTCTTAGGGTTTGTTTGACAACTAGTAGGATTTAACATTGTCAGGATTTATTTAGTGATGCAAATCCTGATTTAGTAAATCTTAAGGTTAAAAATCTGAAAATTGTTTGATATGACAATTGCTTCATTTTATTAAATCTTGATGGCTGTTTGGCTGTTTGTTTCAAGATTTCAGATTTCTGACAAGTCATTAAATCCATTAAATCATTTGAAGAGCTGGATTTGGCAAATCTTGGAGGTTATCAAAACAGTAGGATTCAAAAGTCCTCAAAATCTGTTTGCTAGGGTTTTAGCTCAATGTTATCTAAAATAGGACCAGCAAACAGTCCCACAGGAACTAAGTCCATTCATAACTACTTAGTGTTGGCATCATAGCTTACTGGAGGAACATGTCATGTTGTTGTAGTGATTATGACATAGTAGTGCATACATATAACATTAACATGGTACTGGTCAACCAATTATAATTTTTTTTTCATTATTTAGGGATATTTTGGAGTCTCGTGATCAGGAATACAAGGCATGGGCTCATGTTCAAAGCCTTAATTCTTCCCTTGATGAGCATAGTTTGGAAGGCCGTGTAAAAACTGCTATTGAAGCTGAAGCATTATCTCAACAAAGACTTGCCACTGCTGAGGCTGAGATTGCTGATTTAAGGCAGAAATTGGAATTTTCTATGAGGTATAGGCTACAACTTTGTTGCTTTATTTTTGAAAAAAAAAGATGGTATCTTTATTTCATTGTTCTAGCAAACTATCATAATTTTTATCTAGGCGATTTGTTGTTCAAAACCTTTATTTTTTATTTTTTAAACATATTCAGGGATGTAACCAAGTCATCCGAAAAGTTGAACTCCAAGCATGAGGAGGGTGAAGCCTATCTTTCTGAGATCGAGGTCCTTTTCCTTTTATCATACCTGATCAATTTATTTAGCAGCACTAATTTATAGAGTGGTTCTAGCACTTGAGACTCCTGCTAATGTAGCGTCTTTGGAGGGGGGTTGTATTTAGTAAAACTGTATTCCATTTTAGAGACCTTCACTGAAACCTCTGACTGCTGAGTCATAATAGGGGCAACCTAACCATTCTTCTTGGGATGTATTATGCACTGAAATTCACTACTTATATCTGCCTTCCATTACATGCAGAGTATTGGACAAGCATATGAGGATATGCAAACCCAGAATCAGCTTCTCTTGCAGCAAATCACGGAAAGGGATGAATACAACATTAAGGTACTACTGGAAGCTTCTTTTAGTGCTGTTATCTTGGGCAATCTCCTATTTTTAATCTTTAGAGCAGCTTAAGCAACGAGATGGAGATTGTTGAAGAGCTTCCAATTTTTGAATAAGAGCTCATATTAATTTTATATCAAAGATAAATGTGCTATCTACAATATAGATTTGTGTGCCCTGCGCTTTACTGTTTTGGACATTTTTCTAGGATTTGTGGCATAAATTAGTGTTTGCATAGAATTGTGAGGTTTAATGAGGTTGGTTATGCATACGTGTATGGGTTCTTGATGTTTGAAAAGTGAAAACTCACAAACTTGGTCTCAGAATTTTCATTAGATAGCTGTTTTGGGTCCTTATGGTTTGCAACTATTAAATGACTATTTTAACCTTTGGTCTTATTTATATTTCAAATGCTTGCTGCTTGGCTTAGTGAAGAAGACTTGAGCTATTTTCACCAAGGGTGAATCCACCTTTGATCTTAATCTATGAAGTCCGTAAAATTCCTAGAAATAATAAGAAATTACGACTTCATTGAGACTGGATTCTTCTATTAGAAGTGAGCTACTATCGCTAGAGATGGAATCAGTTATTTACTTCCTGAGACCCTTTATTTAATAGAATTTTTCTTCTTGAGCAAACAAGTACAAAATACTTAATTTTTGACATTGGGGTACATGATTTCTCTTTTTCCGACTTATAATGGAAAAATGAGCTTATGGATTATCTTTTATTGCGATATTTTCCTATCATTGCTGCACCTCACAAACAACTGCTCACATTCATTTGTTTTATTATCGGTATTTCTGAAGTATACAATAATACCGCACCTTTCCTTGCTCTTTGTGTGGAAATGCAGCAGCATTCTAGGAATCTACACTGGTCTCTATGATTTGGCGCATAAGCTATTGCATGTTTGAAGAACATTATTCACTTTTGCTTGTTTAAGAAGTGTAGAATGACTTTGATTACTTTTATTTTTTCAATCTTTACATGATGATGTTCTATTTGTTCGTCTTGTAGTGTTGTAGGTTCCTCTTCCTTGGGATTGCCCCTCCTCAAATTCAGATTTTTACTTCTATGAGAGGGTCTTTTGCCCCTCCTTAATATTAGTTTTGCCCCCTCCTGAAATATTATTTTGCTCTTCGTTGTCCTAACCCCTCCCATATTGGGTTTAGAAAAAAGAGGCCGGTTCCACTCTTGGTACTCTATGCAGAGCGTTTAATAGTTCCCATGAACATCTTCCATTTTTATCTTGTTCATGTATATCTTTTTCTCATTACCTGTGATAATTTTTTTTTGAACTTGAGTTCCACCAAAGTTCTTCATGGAGAAATGTTATAGAGAGAGAGAGAGAGAGAGAGAGAGAGAAGTGTTTGTATGATGCACCGATATAGAAATGAGGAGACTAACCTAACAGTCCCCTAAGATTTATTTAAAATATAGGTTATAAGTACGCATAAAATACAACATTATAATACTATATTTTGAAAACTTGAAAAGTAATTTTATCATTATATAAGTTAAATAAATATGAAATTAATTCATAAAATAATAACTTTATTTTAATTTCTCATAATATTTTAAATATGTTGAAGTTTGCTCAATATTTATTACCTAATTGAGCTAGGAATAGCTACAGGATATTGTAGATTATTTGATTGTAGTTGAGAAAATTAATTATTTATCAAAAGAAATAAAAAATAAATAGCTACATGATAGTCACCTAACACCTCTATTATTGAAATTATAGGACATGCACACATCAGATACATCATTATCATACTATATTTTAAAATCATAAAAAGTTTTATTATCATACATAAATTCAATAAATATGAAATTAATTCAGAAAGTAATAATTTTTTTCTTGATTTATAATAATATACAAATATTTTGAAGTTTATTCAATAATTAATACTTAATTGAGCTAGGAATACTACTTGAAATTGTAGATTATTAGTTTGAAGTTGGGAAAATTAGTTATTACTTAAAAGAACAACAAATAAATATTATAAAAAAGGATATGGAAGAAAATGAAATTAGTGTTAAGTGGCCATTAAATTATATATGTAATATGTTTCAAAATTAAAGTTTATTATGCAGGACATGCATGCTCCTTAAGTTCATTTTTATGAATTGGACATTTGAATGGCCATATACATATATACAAAAAGGAGGCAAAGTGAATCAGCTGTGGGTCTGTTTGGAGCAGCTGCAGCTTATTGAATAATCTGCTGATAAGCTAGATGCGGTAGCAATTACAATTTTTTATTTTTATTTTTAAAGTCAGACCTCAGTCAGAAAGCTGCCACCGCATCTAGACAGATGCGGTGTGAAAAAGCTGTTTTTAGTGTTTTGAAAATGCATAAGCTGCCAAAACACAGTTTACCCAAACAAGCCAGGTGCGTTTTCAAAACGCCACCGCACCAAATAAGCTGTCCCAAACGGACCCTGTGTTTATTTTGCGCCCACACATACAAGCATACACGCACACACCAACAACAATATCGTATACTCACACACACCAATATCACTCATGAAAATTACCATTGGGACCACTTTGCGTTGTTAGTATATGGATTGGTTCCATGTCAAAATTGCAGTGTGCTGTATATTTTTATATGAAGCAATAGAGTAGCTGTATTGCTTTTTTTTGTTGCGTGCAACACTAAATTAGAGCATAACCAATTCTTGCTTTTCAATGGTTTTCCAGAGAACATCTTTTAGGATTTGAGGATGAAGTTTATTGATAAATGAAAATTTTGAACCTTTCTAAAAACAATCCACAATTATTGATGATTATTTCTGAACAATATATGTGAAGTGAAAAATTAAGAAGTAATCTGCAGTATAGAGTATGATTGTTTTTTTAAGGGCAGGGTTTACACTGGAGGGTAGTTAAGTAAGCAAGGGAGTTTATTAATTGTGTAGTAGGTAGGAGCAGTTTATGAATTTTTTTTTGTCTGACAAGATCATACTTTGACTTTGTTAACCATGGTGAATTTCATCTAAGTTCAATTCTTTCATCCATACAGTGTGCCAAATAAAAAACTTGTAATCTGTTGAGCAAGGTTCGACATTCCTTCGGTCTTATGAATGGAAGATCTGTGAGTCTCAACATTATCTTAATTGTCAGACTACGAATGTTGAGAATCCATCTGAGTATCTGAGTAACTTTACCAATCGAAATGCTTAGAGGCTCCAGTGAATCCATCTACCCACTCATCGAAATATCCGTGAAACTTGATTAATGCGTGCACTTTTTATTCAGATAGAAAGCTGTTCAAATTTTAATTCATGCCATGGATTTCTGCTGATCCGTCTCCAAAAAAATTGTCCAATACTGTAAAAAGGCCAATTTATTCACTTTAATGATACACGTTAGAGGATTGAGGAGCTCTTAATGTGTTTTTTCAGGAGCCTATGTCCAAGTTCTGCGAGTTAAAAACCTTAATAATTATCCATCAAGCTCCATTTACTTGATACTTAGTAGTTTCTTGGAAAGAACTACAGAGACATTGGCATCGAAGATTAGATGCTAGTAAATGAAGCAAAAAAAAACAAACTCTTGTTTTTATCTTGTTAGGTGCGTGGTATCTAAATATACAAGATGATGTATGCTACTTGAGCATTTTAGCTGGTAACTGGCAAGTGGCTCTGCTAGCATCTTATTGTTCTTATAATCATAGAACTATATAATATTTAACGGCTAGAGGAAGTAAAGGTTTAATGTCTACCCAGCATTTCTTTGATTACGTTGACCTAGTGTGAGGCGATATAGTCAAAACGTACTACGTAAAATGACCGGTTGAGTAAAATAGCCAGTTAAGAGTTTATCACACTTTATAGGTTAATTTTAATAGCCCGTGGAAGAAATACTTGTGTTGTACAAAACAGAAAAGTTAATTGTAAGGGCTATAATTTTAATGCATAATTTTTTGTGTGCACCTTGGCCTATATTGCAATTTTTTTCTCTTGAAGACTGTTTATGTATGGTTATGGTGCATGGTTGCTTTGTGCATGTTTCTGAGGCCAATGTTTGATGCTCAGACCTCTGGTTGATTTGATTTTTTTTTCTTTTGGTACTCTATCGAACTTATTAGCTGTTATTTTGTTTTTTTCTTTTTTTTTGGCACATGAACTAATTGTTTATTGTTTAGCTTGTAATGGAGGGCGTGAAAGCAAGACAGATGCATGCTGAAGTTTTAAGCGACGTAAAATCCATAGAAAAAAAACTTCAGGAAGGCAATTCATTGGTGGAGCTTTATGACCTTAAAAATGCACGATTTGATGAGCAGGTATTTCTTGGCAATAAACACAAATGTGAATACAGAGATGTTACATTAACTTGCATTGTTTTACAGTTGAGAGTTAAATCAGATCAAGTTGCAAAACTGGTTGAAGATGGGTGGCAAAGTTCTATTGCACTGGGTAATGCACAAAGGAAACTAGCTGATGTGCAGAAAGAATCTGAGTCGTTGCGGCAGTCTATGAAAGAAATACAAATGCAGGCCATGAATAGCAGATCGGAGATCACAGAGCTTTTAATCGAACTAGAGAGGGAGAGGTAAGTAAAATGTTCAAATATTGTATTATTGAAGTATATGCCTATTATAACTGTATGTTTTCTGAATTTGTTAGGTTCAACAAGAAGAGAATAGATGAGGAACTAGAAACAATGACAATAAAAGCTGCAGCACTTAGGCAGCAAACTGATGGCTCAGTCTTATTGGAAAAGCTTCACCAAGAGATAAGAGAATACAAAGGGATTCTCAAGTGTCGTATTTGTCATGATCGTCAGAAAGAGGTAGGCATTATTGTTGGAGGTTATTTTATTTTGAAGAACATTTTTGTTGCCATAATTTATATTTTTGCATGCATGTATTGTTGAGTCTTAAACCTTTTCCTAGCTCTGGCAACCTTGCTTCATAGGAACATGAAAGGTATTTTGCATGACCTGAGGGACTTGAGATTCTTAGGTGGTTCACTTGATGAAGGCAAAAATGTTATTTGAAACTTAAGAATTTACACCTTTTTTTTTCTTATCTAATATGTTAATTACAATTTTGGTTAAATCATTGTTGTTTAAGGTGAACTTAGTGCTCGCCAAGGTCTAAAAAAAGGTGGACTGAGGTGAAACTATAGTCTTGACAATCTCTTAGGTGAGACATCACTTGGGTATTGTATATTTGAGCAAGACCCTTAACATGATTGGAGAGATATGTGCTAATACTTCTAGCTCGAAAGATGAGTTCACTTTGACTGTTACAATCGGATATGGGCAATGTGAAAGACACAATAGAAGTTGGAGAACAATGATGTACATTTGATAAAAAAAGTTCGATTAAATATTGTTGAAAAGATTTGAAGTTTTAGAGTAATGAAGTGATGACTTCGATGAGATAGAGAAAGAGATGAAGGGGTACTAATTTAATGAGCGGGAATAGAGCATGGGTGATGATATTAGAGCATATAGTAGCTAATTTAAATAGTTCCTACAGTATGCATGCTACGAACTTAGTTTGATAGTTTAAGTTATTTTACATGTCATTTGTGTACTTTGTTTAACATAATTCATTCAACAATGTTTGGTTACTTTAAGTGCTATGAACTTGAAAGTGTATTGTCTTAGGACATAAGTATAATGTGATAATCTTTATTTATTACATTCTAGAAGTACTCTGCAAGATCTAAATCAACATTAAATGAAATATTTTTTTTTGTAAAGTCTTACTTGAGTTAATGATTAGTTTGCCTAAGGTTTTGGGCGTCAAGTGAACTAATTGCCCTGATCTTGCTTAGGACATGTGAAATAGTAGATTGAATGGAATTAGGTTAACATGATTTTGTTCCCTGGTATTTTTTTCTTCTTTCATAGTTATACATTTTTCTTTGAGATTTGGGAAGTAATTTTTTGTTTTCTTTCTTCATCATGGAGGACTACACTTATTCTTTTCCTTGTTATTTTCTTTCTCTATGTTTATAATTTTACTATATTCTACATGGAATTTTATTTCTTGTTTGTTTGGCATGATATTTTGACAAAAAAATGCATTTATGTTTTGTATTATTGCTAGGATAAATTAGACTAGGTTCTTGAAGTAGAACTACATGTCAGTGCACACATTTGAAAAGCTTTTATTTTGGGTCATTACGTTGAAAATAATTATGCTAAGATACTTCCATTGATAATTTTTTAGATAAAAATATTTGAAATATCATGACCCATTCCCTCCCCTCTTTTCTTATTCATTGTTCCTGCCTTGCTTTGAGGTCATGCATTTGTTCTTAACTTTACATTTGTATGAACAACGAACTTATCAGATTCACATTTTCACCAGCATATAAATAGAAATATGCAAGCTTACATGGTGTCACTATATAAATTGCACAAATGGAGAGTATATGAATTTTCGAATTTATAAGTAGTGAGCGAGCTTGTAAAAAAAGATGTTTAATAAATTTCAGAAATTTTTTTATTTTTTAACCTATCAATTTCGGATAATGAGATTAAAGATTCAAAACAAATGGGTTTAATTTTATTATTTACCCACAAAATTGCGTTCTATTAGATTTGATCAATAATTCTTTAGGTTAGTAGGTGAATTAAAACTCTAATCTATAAAACTAAGATTCAATTGAGTTTATTTAGGTGGTCATCGATTAAACGATAGAGTTAATGTCCCTAAATCATGGGGTTGTGTTTAATGCCCTTTAAATTAGTAAAATAAAGGGAGTAATAGCTTTAATGAGTAGGGTCTGATCCGCCTACCAAATACCATTTATTTTCTTGTAAGATTACATTACCCAGACATGCCTAGTTGTTGTAGTTAGCACTCTCCCTCATTTCCTCACCCATGTTTTCCACTCACACACATCCACTTTTCCTGTGCACACCAAAAACCACAAAATTTAGAGTAAATTTATTTTGAGAGTAAATTTATTTTTTAACAAATATCATTTAGTCTTATGTACACAAATGACCCACACACTTGCTCAATTGGTCTGTTCTTCAAACTCCCTGTGCACTTATCTATATCCCTCGCAACCTTCGATCATGCCCCTCTACATTTCCTAATCTCTCTTTATGTTGCTCTTCTTCGTGTTCATTGATATCTCTACAACCCACTACCTTTTCTCCCCAAACTCTACTCATCCCACACAAATGAAGCACACACTCGCTCGATTGGTTTGTTCTTCAAAATCCCAGTGTACTTGTCTATCTCCCTCACAACTTCTGATCATGCCTCTTTACATTCTTCCCAGTATGTTTATATGGCTTTTCTTTATGCAATAAACATATTCTCATTCATTGATATCTTTACAACCGGCTTCTTTTTCTTCCCAAACACTACTCAAATCCCACACATCAATGCCTTACATTGTTAAAATGCATTCATCCTCCCTTTGAATTTTGTGTGTCGTTGACTTATAACCCTTGCACCTTATCATATCTCTTGCCAACTCACATGCTTAAGGGCCACTAATTCCCTTTTCACGTAATTGTGCACCTTAACTCCCTCAATCATACCCTCTATTATGTCATTGCCCCATTTTCCCAAGTTTGAACACTTGTTTGGAACTCAACTACCTCAATTTTGTCCCCCCTCTTCGCACCACATCCTGTGCACACCATCATGCTCGGTAATCCCTCATCCCTCTACACTTAATAATCACAACTCTCCACTTCCAATTTTTTGGTGTGATTCCTGCACGCTCTGTAGCTCACACATCGCCTTGTATGACACTAGCTTGTTAATGCATGGGCCTGAGAACTCAAAATTCACACCTCAGAAGCTCTCAATCTACTTCACCACATTTGAGCCCCCTTATAATTTTAATCTTCTTTTGAATTCTTAGAACATAAATGTTTGAATTGAAAGAAAACTTGAACCCTCTGTGCCCATTGTTCTTTTGATCAGATGAAAATTGGAAACCTCTATTACCATCAATTTTTAGTCTGGTCGGAGCTTGAAGTCCTTTGTATCAAGTGAATCTTTTAACCATGGTTTTGCTCATCTCTGTTGATTGTTTGGTCCAGATATAGGGAGATATTCATACTTGTGGTTTAAGTATTGTCAATGCATGTAATACCTTAAGTCTTTCACTATAGAGGAATTGCATGTTTTCATCTTTTAAAACTAGTGGAATATTTAAAAGAATTGAATTTGCAAAACTGAATTAATAATAAATTTTGGAAAAGTGCAAAGTAGTGCAGGTAAGCTGTAGTTTCAAGTTAGCAACATTTGCCAATTTTAGGTCTTATTGGAGTTTGACGAGCTCCACATTGAATGCACGGAAGCCATAGTTTGAAAGTAGTTGCATTTGTTGATCTTTGTCATGATTGGAGTTTGATGACTTCTGCATCTGTGGAATCTTTGATTTGGTTGGTGTTTGAAGTCCTCTGCTTTTGTTGAATCTTTGACAAAGTTTTACTTACCTCTATTAATCTTTGATTCAGGCTCAACGAAATGAATTGTTATTATCGGTACATGAATAAAACTTAGCGGCGAACTTATTGTTGTTAGCTTGCCATAAGTATGGCTTCGACATTGTCTCCATACCCATTACCTCCAACTAGAGGTAGGTCTTTTGTAAAACATTCGACAAGGAAATAAGATGGACAATTTGACATTCGTTACAATGTAATGAGTCCGAAGAAAACTACTATATTGCTACACTATTTTTAATTTTCATGATCATATCCGTAGAATTTTATTTCTTCACCCAATGCTAAATTCTATGGATATGATCTTGAAAATTAAAAATCCAGCATGATTATGTAAATAGAAAATACTTGTTCAGAAAATAAGACCCTATTATTTAAGCCTTACAGAAAGAAGAATTTTCTTTTAAGATACTTTTTGATAGTCTTAGGAGGAAATTTCCTATTGAGTCTCTAGAAAAATACACTCAAGATTATGGAATCTATCAGAAGTAGATATCTGATCTCTTCTCTGGAGAGGAGAAATATATAATGTCACAATTACATAAGAATTAATTGCCAATGATGATATGGTCGACTATTGGGAAGAGATAAAACACTAATCTTGCTGAAATCCGTAGATGTATGAATTCATGAAATCATAGCTCGTTTCGTGATTTAATAAAAAACATAACTTATTTTCCAAGATAGACCTCAAATGTGCTTCTCGACATAACCCAACATTTCACTAATCCACCTTATTCTCTCCCCTTTTGTTCCTAACAACTTAATTTCTTCTTCCACTTCGTTGATTCCATGCCAAAATCCTTATGGAAGCTCGCGAACCAAGTCCGACGCTTGCTACGACTATCATAAACGAAAAAGGCACAAATCATGGTAAACATCAAAACAAAAACACGAGCAAAAGGATGTTTAGAATATCCGTTAATGTGAGTTTCGTACCTTTTGATTTTACTTTAGAGTTTTATGCTGAGAGTTGTGGCTTCTCTGGTTGTCGCTCACCCTTCTGTTCTCGCTTTGGATCGCGCCTGTGCGAATTAGGATGAGTGTCAGTGAAAATTTAGTCTGATCAAATTGTTCTCCTCTTTTGCATCTCAGTTGACCTTTAAAGAAGGGTGGGGGGGATTCGGGATGTGACACTGGAAGCTCTGGATGAACCTTAACTTTATGCTTAACAAAATTTAGAAAATTATAGGGCCCTCCATATTGCCATGATGTATTCTCCATATCCTCCTTGACCAAGTCTCATGATACTATTGTTTGCCCTAAAAGTTTCAAGATGGGTGAATTAGTCCTCATGGTGTCAAATACCTATGAAACCAAATTAGAAATGATTCTTTTTTTATTAAATATGTAAATGATGGAGGGCCCTAGGCATAAGTTTATGCCTTTTGTAAATGCCTAGGCATATAGTTTATGCCATTTGTAAATGAGTACTACCTTAAAAAATTTTATACATTGTTGGCTAAGCCTTTGCTTAAGCATGCCAAGCCTACACACCCCCACACACACCCCCACACCCCCACACCCACACACTCACACACTCACACACACACCCCCACACCCCCACACCCCCACACCCACACACTCACACACACACCCCCACACCCCCACACCCCCACACCCACACACTCACACACTCACACACTCACACACACACACCTACATACATGCATGTTTGTGTCCAAATTATAATAGTTTATTTTTTCATGGACTACCATATTACTTGGGCCTGATCATGGACTATAACCATAAGCAATGATATATCTAATCATTTTTTTCTTCAACGATAATTCCTACTTAAGTGGTGGACTTGACTTAGTATTCATGAAAAAAATTATCAAATTAAGTCAATAATTCAGGCAAATAACGCTTTACAAAATCGACATCAATTTCCCCTGCAAATGATGGACTGTCGATAAAAGATTTATGAGGGCATCAGTAAAAAATATCCTAAAAATGAAAAATAGATCCAGAGAAGGATTATGAAAATCTATCAAGAGCAATTCCAAGAATTTTTCAAGGCTCCAGTGTTTTTTTTTAAGTGACGAAGAAAGGATGTCACTTGACGGAGAATTGTTAGCCGACAACAATGTCAAGACAACAAAAAGGGATTGGCCAGCTTAAAAACAGAAGTGGAAGCACACTAATTGAGTAACTTTTATAAAGCTACAAAAGTTTTGCCCAAATTATTAATATTCTTCCTTCACAGGAAAAAAATCTAACTTTTATAAAATAAAAGTTATATTATTTGATTCTTCTGAACTCATTGGCTATTCAATCAGTGTGTTCAGTTAGAGTGCTTAAGTTTTCGTGTCTAGTATTCTCTTATGTGCGCTTTTCTATCTAGTGTTTGCATAAAAGGTTCCATCATTTAAGTTTAATAAAATTTTAGTTTTATTATTCTAATTTCATTTTATTTCCCAAGGCTAGCTGGTATCAGAGCCATGCCAGGCTAAACAACGTGAGAGAGTTCTAATGAATAAATTTTTATAATAATATTTTCTGCATTTTCTGAAGTAGTAATGTTATGACAATAAACCTTTGACTAGTGGTAAGATTATTATGGAAGATAATTTCTGGTTGTTGCTATTCTTGTATGCACCTATTTCTTTTTTCCAAAATTTTTGATTTTTTCATCGCATTTATGTGTATGACCTGCATATGTGTGTGAATGACAGTAAATCATATATTATGTTGATAAACTCACTAATCTTTGGGATAAGATATTTGAATAATTTTTTTTATTGAAGTAGTATATGTTTTGGCATTCCGAGAATGCAGGGGATGAAGTAAGCCTCATTTCTCTTGTATAACAATGAGAAACACTATTCAATAAAAATTTTTTGAACCTTATTGCATATATTATAACACTATTTTGTTTCGTTGCAGAATATAATTATGATAACTTTTCCATTAGAGCTCTCTATTATCCTCTTCATAACCTCGTCTTCGAATTCTAATATGAATTCTTCTATTTTGACTAGGTTTTTCTTCATAAGGCACAATTAATGTCGAAATGGCAGAATACCCTCTTAATGAGTAAGAATTAAATAGATGGGTCTATTACTGAAGTAGATAAATCCCATAACTATAGAATAAGAATTTTTGATTTTGAAGGATAGTCCTCTATCAAGACTTTGAACAATTAGAGCTTTCAAAATAGCTCAATTTATGTGAATAACTCTTGTTTGGCTTGTTAAGTAGCTGTGTTACAATTCTTTTGTTAAGCAAATGAACCGAACATGAACAATTTCTTTTCACTCGGTATTTAAACGAGCCAAGTCCGAACAAAGATTTGAATGGTCGTGTTTGACTCGTTTTGGCTTGAAATAATTAAATTATATATATAAACATACATAAATATATATATATAATTGATGAGTATTATTTTTAAATAATTTAAATGACAACAAAACTAGATTTATGATTAATTAAAATTATTAATTTTAAAAAATAAGATAATAATATATTAAATTTATCTAAATAAATATTTTAATGCAAATAACAAGATTTAAATCTTGACTCTATTTTTAAAATGAACATCGTACAGTTGCATGATTAGGGATGTCAAAACGACTCTCTATTCTCGAAGGGCTCATGTTCGGCTTGCTAAGCCAAGAACACATTTTTTTCGCTCTATATGTTAACTAGCAAACTCATACAAATGTATTTTTTAACGAGCCGAATACAAGTTGAGCTTGGGCTCAGTCAAGTTCGACTCTTTTACACCCTTAATCACAATGGATCGGGTTGAATGCATCACTAGTTTGTTTGAGAGATGGTAAATGCGTCAACTGAGCTCAGTTTTTAATTAGTGTTATTGAAACTAATATGTGCCATGGACCAGTTTATTTCAAAGCTTTTCTCAATTTGAGTCTATCTTTGACGGATGTCAATCTCTTTGAAGCCGTTAAACTTCAATTATAATTACATGGTTATGATTTCTTCCTAGGATCAAAATTCGTAGCTTTGGTAATTAGAATTCACTTTGGAGTTCTAAATACTTGAAATCCCAATGTCAAAAAGGCGGTTTTTTCAATTGAAAAACCACTTTAGTTGAAACCAACATTTTGGATTCCCACGTTCCCACTAATCGAACTATTAGATCGAACGAGATAACCTTTCATGAGTCAGGATTATTCAATCCGCTCCGACTCCTAAGCCAATTATAAACTAAAACATCAATCAGATAATCCAAACATATGATGAAATTGTTGAAGTTCGATTCATTCTGAGGAGATCGATAACTATTCCTAGAATCTCGATCCAATCTGAAAATTTTGTTGGCTCATTGTCATCATATAAAGATGCCAATAGAAGCTCTGCAAATGAATGGCAATCAAAATTTTCATCCAATGCGAGAAAATCGTCCTCCCACTCCCACCCTCTGCAATATGAGTTCTAGTTTTTAATGAATTAAGCGGTAGGAAGTAATGTGAGTGTTATTCTCATCCGATAATGTCATCAACCTCGCTATAAAAACTTCAAGTAGTGGTACAGGAAGACCACCACTGAAGAATTTCGTCTTGAAATATGTGAGATGCATTTCAATCACATGCTTAGAATAAACAAGCAAGGAAATGTATCATTTCCTTTGTCCTTTGGTTCACTTAACATTATACTAATCAAGCTTAAATCGTTATGATTAGTAAAAAACAATGAAATGAGCAATGAGAGGTAATTGAGTCACCATATCCTCTCTTGAAAACTAGAATTAGCAATGCTAAATTTGAGGGCCTTGAGTTTACGGCCTTTGGTAGAATCAACACTAATGCTCCAAATATGAAATTTAATACTGTAGTAAAACGTTTAAATTTTACCAATAGTACTACACAAAAAAATTGTTAAAAATAAATTAGATTGGCTTTTGAAAAAAATTAGAGGACATTAAAAGGCCAGTTCCTTAAAAAGGAATCACCTTAGAAAAGGAAAAAATTTACTCTCGCTCTATATATGCATCCTACAATTTAATCTCCCCCTAAACTTGATCTTAATATATGATCACATTATAGAGATTTAGAGAAGTTAATTTCTAAATGGAAAGAATGATCTTTAACCACTATGGAGAAAAATTTAAAAAAATTATCTACCGAAGATGAACTCCTTGATAATCAAGTTGAGGACATAGCTGAAGTTTTTTTGAAACCTTCATACTACTGATCCCTTGGAAATTAATGAAATTAATTATCTAAAAAAATCCCTTGAAAACACTATTATAATTCTTCTTCTTCTACGGATGTCAACTTTGGCGAAAGCATCAATTGACATTAGAGGACATATAATGCTATTGGTTTATTTGTTTGCAACAAAAATGGCAATAGTGATCATCAAATTCGTGAATATGCTATCATGACACAAGTTAGGCGATATACCTCTCCACTGACAGCAAGGATGATTGGCCGTGGATTTACTTTGGTGGGGTAAATTTTTGACAGATAGTCAAAATGATGATATTCTAAGCGAGAAAAGTTTAGAATATCCCTCAAAACCTAATGATGAAATAGTCGTCACTTTGATAACTGCAATTCGTGAATATTTCACAGGAAATATCTCAGACCAAGGAGAAAGAACTGGGCCTTTTCTCCAGAAGTTGAGATGTCCCTCACTCACTTTAGATTGTAGAATGATATCTTCTTAGCTAGAGTAAATGATATTATCTGATTCTATTTCAGTAATTTGGAAACAAAAATTTATCAAAAGATTACCTAATTTCTTGTGGAAAAGGTATAGAGAAGCCTTCAAAACAACCAAACAGTTTATATTCCTTGCAAAATTTTTACATATGGAAATCTTCTAACCACTTGCATCAAAACTGGCATTGAGCTTTGTGTTGATATTAAACTTAATAATTAGCTCAGAAGAGAAAGAATCGTTTAGAGAGTAATTTGAAGAATTCTCTGAACAATTTGCTTGCGACATTTTCAGGATTACCCCATCTCAAAAGGAAAAGCGGATTATTCCCAAGACAAAGAAATATAAAAGGAAGTCCTTTAAATCTTTAACCTCTACTTCTAATTCTCGAAAGAAGAAGAAAGAAATGAGGTGTTTTAAGTGTGAATGATTATTCTAATTGTTGTACTGCCAAGAAACTTAATGAGCTTAAAATCTATGAACCATGTTAACTAACTCAAAGACCACTTCATCTGGGAAAGTAATTTACGAGTCATCATCTTTTTTATCAGAAGATGAAAATCAAAGTTTTTATAGCTATAAAGGTTGCAACAATTCCAATTATTATAAAATATTGTTGAAATGTTAGAATTACTTTGCATTGACATATCAATAAAAGGAAGAAATCATGAAATTTCTTCCACATATTGAGGATATCTCTACTAGATATAAAGTCCTTAATTTTTCAGAAAAGGCATAATGATCGAGAAAATATAAGCAACTATATATACTTTTTAAAAGAAGCTTATAAGATAGCTGTTGGAAAGCAAAAGGAAGTCACTGTTACTATCTTATAGCTGAAATTAATCAATTAAGAAATAAAATTAAGATAACTAAAAATGACCAAGAAAAAGTTCATAAATGAACGATTGATATTGAAACCAAATAACATTAATAAAATAATTTGAATAAAGAAAATGTTCATTCAAAGTAATTTCATCAATATGAATAAAGAAAATAAAATAATTTGTGTTATTGCTAAGGCACCCACCGGAAGCGACGTGCTGTATAACCTGAATACAATGAAAAGTGTGCAAGGGCCGCTACACCGGCGCCCGTGTAGTGTCAAATAAGCAAGGGTTCCCACATTACGGACGAATGCAGGTAAAAAAATTATTCCATGAAACTAATATTAGGATAGGATCTTGAAATACATGTACTCTCAATGATAAATTAATGAAATTAGTTGATATTATGATTCATAGGAAAATTAATATCTTATGTATTCAAGAAACTAAATGGGTTGGAGAAGAGGCTAAGGAGATTGATAATTTAGGTTTTAAACTTTGGCATTCTGGTTAGTCACAATAGAAATGGTGTAGGTGTAATAATAAATAAGAGTTTGAAAGATAATTTTGTAAAAATTAATAGAGTTTGAGATAGAATTATAGCTCTTAAAATTATCTTTGATACTAATATTTTTAATACTATAAGTGCTTATGCTCCTTAAGTAGGTTTAGATACAAGGTCTAAAGATAAATTTTGGAATGATCTAGAAGATTTAATACAAATGATACCCTCTTGAAGAAAATAATTTATTGGAGATTTAAATGGACATGTCGGTAGAGTCGTAGAAAACTTCAGAAATACTCATGGTGGCTACGATTTTGGAGTAAATAATGAAGAAGGTAGAACAAGGTAGAACTATTTAAGGTAGAACTATTTTAGATTTTGCTTTAGCGTATATTTTGTTATTACTAATATTTTATTCATGAAAAGAGATGAACATCTTATTACTTATAAGAGTGAATCTAATAAAAAACAAATTGATTGTTTTCTTATGAAAAGAAGAGATCGTCGAAATTGTAAAGATTGTAAGGTCATTCTAAGTGAGAATTTAAGTATCGAACATCGTTTATTAGTTCTAGATTTTAAAATGAAGAGTTGTAAAATAAAGAATACTATGACTCATCATCGTAGAATTAGACGTCGGAGCCTAAAAGACATAAATAAAATTATTTTTATGAGTAAAATTCAATATTGCAAAATTTGGGATATTCTTGAAAAAGAAAATTTTATGTGGGATAAATTAACAAACACTATTAAATAAATAGCAAAAGATGTGCTTGGAGAATTAAAAAAAAAATTTTTATAGATAAAAATAGTTGGTGGTGGAATAATAATGTGCGAGAAAAGATAAAACATAAGAAGTTATGTTATAAAAATTGGTTTAAATGTAAAAGCTTAAAGAACATGAAAAAAATATCAAACGACCCGCATGGAGTCTAAAAAAACAATCCGTGACGCTAAAAATTCTGATTTTAATGATCTTTATAATATATTAGATACTAAGGAGGGTGAAAAATATATGTATAAACTAGCCAAAAAAAGAGAAAAGAAAAGTAAAGATTTAACTTAAGTGTATTAAAGATATAAATCAAAAAGTACTTTTCTTAGAAAAAAATATTCAACATAGGTGTGTGAGTTATTTTGATAATTTTTTTAATGAAATTTCTAAAAATATGATTGAACTTAGTGATCTTAATATCGTGAATAATAATAAAATGATTCATTTTTACCGTCGCATTAGTAAAAAGGAAGTTGAGGAGGCTTTAAAGAAAACCAAGGAAAATGAAGAGTGGAAAGTCTGTAGGACTTGATGATATCCCAATTGAAGTGTGGAAATATTTAGGAGATTTGGGGGTTTCTTGGCTTTCTAAACTCTTTAGTATTATTTTAAACTCTTTAATATTATCTTTAATATTATTTTAAAAACTAAAAAGATGGCTGAGGAGTGGATGCACGAAGATTGTGCAAATTATAGAGGAATTAAGTTGATGTATCATACTTTAAAGTTATGGGAGAGGGTAATTAGAGGGTAATTGA
>NW_018164909.1:1067150-1073177 GCF_001263595.1 Phalaenopsis equestris
GAAGCTGCAGGGCAAGTCTACTATGGAAGCTATACGTTTATTGAGAGGTTTGATGGAGAAGTTCAGAGATAATAAGGAATTTTTACTTTTGATTTTTATGGATTTAGAAAAAGCTTACGATAAGAATCCAAGAGATATCCATTGGAGGGTTATTGAGAAGAAAGGTGTTGGTATGACTTATATTCAAGTCATTAAAGATATGTATACTAGAGCTGTTACTTGTGTTCAAACTGAAGGAGGATTGACCAAATATTTTCCTATTTCTGTTGGATTACATCATGGATTGGCTTTAAGCCCATTTCTTTTTGCTTTAGTTATACCTTGGTGTATGTTTTTTGCTTATCATATCCTTCTCGTGGATAAAACGAGAGAGAAAGCCCAGAAAAAACTTGAATTATGGAGGTCTACATTGGAGTCTAAAGGCCTTCATTTAAGTAGAACTAAAACTGAATACATGGAATATAATTTTAGTAGTAGTAGCTCTAGTGACAGAAGCGTGACTCTGGGTGATCAAATTATTAAAAGGTGTAAATGATTTAGATATCTTGGGTCCGTCGTTCAAAACGATGGTGATATAGATGTGGATGTTAATAGTAGAATTCAAGTTGGTTGGTTGAAGTGGAGGAATGCTTCGGGCCTTTTGTCTGATAGAAAAGTACCTCTTAGATTGAAAGGAAGATTTTATAGGACGTTGGTGAGACCTGCAATGCTCTACGGCGCTTAATGTTGGCCTTTAAAAGAGAAGCATAATATTAAGTTAAGTGTTGTCGAGATGAGAATGATTAGGTGGATGAGTGACTTTACACTTAGAGACAAAATGCGAAATGAATATATCTATGATAGGGTTGGTGTAGCTCCTGTGACGGACAAAATTAGAAAAAAATCGTCTTAGATGGTTTGGTCACATTAAACGTCGACCATCTGATGATCCGATTAGGAGAGTAGATGTTTTAGATTCGACTTGTGTTAAGAAAGGCAGAGGTAGACAGGAAGAGTTGGGCTTATTGTATAAAAAATGATCTTAATTTACTAGAACTAAATGAAAATATGACACTAAATAGGACGCAATAAAGAAAAAGGATTCATGTAGCCAACTCTGCGTAGTGGGATTAAGGCTTTGTTGTTGTTGTTGTAAAGTAATTTCTTCAATCTATTCAGAAAACTATCATGCATAAGTGGCATTATTATTAAATTAATCATTAATAGACAATACATTTTATCAAATTTGACAACATTCATTGATAATGATGCTGATATGAATTGTATTCAATGGTTTATTCTTTCTAAATATTTTGAAAAAAAATTGCTCAGCGATTATACTCTGCTAGTTATATGACCGAATGCAGATAAATTATAAGCTTTCGAATGCAGCTATATGCAAAGCAGATATATGCATTTCTTATTCCATTTTTTTCTTGTTAAAAATTTAACCCAACATTCCATCTTGGGTATTCAATTTCTGCTGCAATTAATGCCTATAAGAAAATTGATCAAATATAAATTAGATACTCTATTTTTGATAAAAATATTACGTTTCATTTCATTACTGATCTTATGATGTGATTATTAATGAAATTAGTTGTATTAAAAATAAATCTTTACAAATTAATTATTTAAAATATTTTTTTGATAAAGACCTAACTCAATTCCCCGAATATTCAGTTAAAAATCTCTAGCTATTAGAAGATTTCCAACAATATTTATGTAAGGAAAACTCCATTGTGTTTTGGAATAGAAAAATTCATAGCGTTGCTCTGCCTTATATTGAAGGGTTTAATGAAATGGAAATGCAAACAAAAGCAAGGCTTTGTTAAATGAATGATTTATATCTTTCACTATGCAAGACAAAAATCTCTCACTTATTATCTAAAGGGCTAGTGGAAAACACTTATTTGCCCTGGTTCTGTACTGCATTTTATGTTATTGTTGGATCCTAAATTGTCTTGGTGGGCACCTCAAGAGTTTAGAATATCCAAGAAGAGAAGAAAAGAGAAAAGGAAAAGAAGACACAGGATCAATGAAATTCAGGGAGAAGAGCGTGTAATCTTTATTCGTAAAATAACCCATATTTTTAATCATATGTAGCTTGAGTATACAATTACAATATTATCTTCTTTATCTCAACAGTTCAAGGGCATTTTGCTAGGCTAGCTGGTATTATAGTCAGATTACTAACCTGGGACTTGTGGGTTATAGGGTCTTTTGCTCAAAGGAAGTCTTTACCCAATATCTAAATAAAACTTGGTCTAAATATTTGCGGGATAATCTAGTAAGAATAACCAAATCTACATTTTGAAAACCCAACTCAGTTCAAAGAGGGGTTGTGCTTTGTCCTAGGTAAAATATGACGATTTCCAGGGTCTAAAACTTCAGTCTCTATAAATGCTTGTATTCTAAATATATATGGAGATCTCATTGCTTTGACAAATGAGAATAAGATTATTCCATGAGGTTGTTGATCTTCTAATGACTACTATAAAATTTTTCTCGAGTTAATTAGAAATTTTACTTTATAAACATGATGTTTCTTAATTTTGAGTTAATTTTGAGCTCCCCCTCTAGGCTTTAAATTGATTTTCAGCAATTTAGAATTTGACCCAACTCACTTGAATAACACTTAATGGTGGACTCAAGATGATTATGAATAATATATATGTACAATATGTAATGCAATTTATATTTATACGTAGAACTAAATACAAATTTAATCTAAAATTAATTTAAGTTCTGGTGTTCCCAGTTATATTATCGATGGGTTTGTTTTAGTTCAAGCTCATTTGGGAGAGATGATTAACTATAGGTTCTTTGGCCCAGAGTAAGTCTTAATCCTAGATCTGAATAAAGCTTGGTAAAAATTTTTGGGAAATTTTAGATAAAAATAGCCAAATCTACATTTTGAAAAATTAATTCCGGAGTTCGAAGAGGGGCTTATGTTTTCCCCGAAGTGATGTAATGACGTTTCCAAGGTCTAAAACTTTATATAAAGTATTTTTGGAATTTTATAATTGCCTAAAAACGGGGGCAAATATTTGAGATCATAAAGCCCATCTCGCTTTCACATGCAATCAGACTCGAAAAAAAAAAAAAAATTGGTTTCATCAAAATAATTTTAAATTTTAGTGAAAAGGACTTAAACGAAGATTGACTTGTTATCAGGACCAATTTGCAGATAAAAAGACACCGGGTACCCAAAGTGTGGTTTTTTTTAGTGCAATATCTAATTTCTCATACAAATGATTTTGATGAATTAGTTTCTTGGATGATTTTCTTATATTATGAATACTAATTCTATAACAGTCCTGATTTCAATGTTCCATGTTATGACAATATTTATTTTGTCGTGCTTGTTACAATATATTTTAAAAGTGAAAATATTTTTAGCATTTTGGAGATTTCAACTAACTTAATAAGGCGAACATGTTGCCACTCCTCTTTCTCGTGCAAATCTAGCCTTAATATTATCATGGCTTGTTTTTTGCCTCAATTATCATCGTGTGAGAAAGGGAAATTCTGTTCTTAGGCAACCATATTAACTTTGTTTTGTTGACATGCAGATTATCCTGTCGGTTACTATTTTCTCATAAGCTATGCCTTGTGTGCATGCACATCTCTCTACTAAAAGCTTAATTCTCTTTCCTTTTTTTCTAAAAAAAAAAATTCCTCTGAAACAGGATGCAGGTGTTCACACCGGAGATGCGAAGACATAAATTCTGTGAGCTCACTTGATCTTTGTTTTTTATGGCGCAGGTTGTGATTGCAAAATGCTACCATTTATTCTGTAGCCAATGCGTCCAGAAAACTATTGAAAGTCGTCATCGGAAGTGCCCGACCTGTTCAGTAAGCTTCGGGCTAAATGATGTTAAACCCATTTATATATGATAGCAGGTTTTAGGGGGCTTGGTTGCTGCAACATTTGTGCTGACACCATAGGAACGGGGGAAGCCTAATGATTGGCGTGCAGTAGGCTTATTACATCGTCGCTGCAAAATCTTTCCTTCCAAAGCATGGAGGAAATTACTGGCATGAATTTGGGCAGGCCTTCATGTCCAGCCTGAGCTGCCGGTCATCCATGGCTTTCTCTAAGAGTTTGAAATGTCAAAGTTTAGCAGCATGGAGCTGTTGTTGTCACATCCTCATTATCCTGTTTGAAATGGTGGTCAGTCTCTCTCTACATTCTATTAATCCGTTCTACTGGGTGGCTGTATAGAAGCTCTCATATGTTGGCTGGCTGCAATTTTAATAAGACCAATGTAGCTACGGATGAGTTTCTTTATTTGTATATTTTATACCTTTTTTCTTCATTTTTTTTTTTTTTGCATAATTTGCCTTGCATAATTTGCCTTGTAAAATCTTGTAAAATTTTGATTGGTCTCATGTAATCTCACATGGGACACTAATTTGAAGTAGAATTCGATTTGGTGGTGCCTGTACTTTGAGTTCATCTTTCCATGCGCTTGCAGCGCACCAATGTTTCCCTTTGAGGTATCTAATTAAATGTAAGCCACTAATTAAACCACATCTATTCAAAATCTATGATGCCATAGCCATGGATTTTCATAAATAACCTTTAAATATGCGTTATTTTGATAAATATTTTATGCTAAGTTTATAGAATTTTATCTATATTCCATCAGTGACTTGATTTATTCTAAATCTAGGCAGAGTGAATATGAACATTAAATAATATGATAGTACATTAGGGACCTATCCACAAAGGAATAATATAATAGTTTGGGCCTAAAATTGGAATTGGGTCCAAATCATTAAGGACCTGGTCTCTTGTGAATATTCTTTGTCTTGCATTGGATGAGGATGTGATTTGAACCACCGTTTGTAGCACATATAACTAGCCGGTGCATACGAGTGATGTTAAATTGAATGATGTGTTTCTTCTGGTAATTGTTATACAATGTGTTTTTCTGGTTTTTTGAGTCCAATCAAATGACTTTGGTTGTCTCTGGGGCGGCTGCTGTTTTTTGAAGTAATTGTGAAATTGTCTCTTGAGAAAACAGCTTCACAATTGTTGTCAAAAAGCAATAGTTCGAGTAATAATGAGACTGTTTGGAGAATTTATTGAGCTATTGTTATATTTGATGAAAGACAATTAGCACCTTATAAATGTACATTGGCTGAATGATTGTAGTTTTTGAAATAATTGTAGATTAACAGATACAGTTGACAATACTAAAAATATATCAATAATTCAAATTTAGTTAGTATATCAATTATAAGTCATCATTTTATAAATAATGTTATAATAATAAAAATGACAAGAATTAACCAGTAATGTTATAATAATGTTTACTATCATGTCCAGACGATCAAGTTTTTTGGATATTTTTCTATCCATAACATCTCTCCTGAATTTTTCACTATTTATAGCGAATTTTTCTATGTCAACACATGGAAAATAACGACAATCTTCACTAGTTCTATTTTTATGATATCAATAAATTTTATTTCATAACTGTCTTCTTTTATTGATATGTATTCGGAATATTATATATCATAATGGCATAATAGCAGTACAGAGCTATGAAAGTATTTGATGACTTTAAATTCATTTTTCCTAGGAATATAATATACTCTTTTAATTGAAAAGTTAAACTTCATGTATAATATAACAATAACAAAAAATATGGTTAATAATCAAGAAAAATATCACATTTATAAAAAAATATGCATCACTATAGTTATAACTTTAAAAATTAAAATATCGAAACATGGATGTGAAAATAGACATCAACCAATTCTCCACAGATTTGAAACACCAAACGTCATTATGAAGATACTTCAAATTATTAATTAGATATCTGCAATGTTTTCTCTCAATTGTATCATCTCTTGAACACCCCCTCCATCGAGTGTGTTGAAGTCATTCGCGAAAGTCTTTATCGAGCAATGATTGACATGTCAGATGTTCGATTGCTTCTACATGAATGCATGTTGGATCATCTTCAAAGACTCTGAAATCAATTTTATTTCTAGATGGATGCCTTCAAATATATATATATATATATATATATA
>NW_018164909.1:1073191-1077255 GCF_001263595.1 Phalaenopsis equestris
TATATATATATGTTGTTATAACAACTATCTTTATCAATTTTTTGAAGGGTTGTGTCGGCATATCTTGGAGTATGTCATACATCTTCTATATATCGAATTTTTTTTTATAACGCCTTGTAACGATGAATGTCTTTTGCTGAACAATTCATTTCTCCCTCTAATCACTTGGTTGTTATGCTCAAAGTCAAGAAGATTCTACCTCATATTGAGAAAGGGCTTTAAGAAATCTCATTATATGTGATATCCCGAATCGACAAGGTAATATGTCCCTGAATGATAACATTATTATTACATTTTTCAAATCGAACAAATAGTATTTGTGGTTAATATTGTCATGTGTGCTCTAAGACAAGGTAATATCTGTGATTACTAGTGTCATGAGCAAACTAAGATCATGTAGTATATGTGGTTAATAGTGTCATGTGTGATAACACCAGGCAGTACTTGTGGTTAATAGTGTGATGTGTGGTTTA
Source organism: Phalaenopsis equestris (assembly GCF_001263595.1). NCBI lineage: Eukaryota > Viridiplantae > Streptophyta > Magnoliopsida > Asparagales > Orchidaceae > Phalaenopsis > Phalaenopsis equestris. Next base: position 1,073,665 of record NW_018164909.1, read on the forward strand.
GGAACATGTAACATATGTCATATAGTGTCAGGTGTGCTATAAGACCGGGTAGTATTTGCGGTTAATAATGTCATGTGTGGTAAAACTAAATAGTATTTGTGGTTACCAGTGCATGTGTGGTCTAAGACACTATAGTATCCACAGTTAACGATTTAATGTGTGTTTAAAGACTAGGTAGTATATATGGTTAACTCCGTGATGCATGCTTTAATATCATGTGGTATTTGTGGTAAACAAGTGAGGACAATTATATGTCATAAATGGTGATTGGTTGTGTTCTTTATTTTTTTCCTTCATTTCTCTACATAACATTACCGAAATCAAATGCATCAAAACCACTATTTCATATATAAATGCATAATAGTTCAGTCGTTTATATTGAAAATATCAACCAAATCACACCACAGTAAAAAAACTATCAATGCAAAATAACAACCAAAATCACACCCAACATCAACCACAACCGTCAATGCAAGGCCACAACTAAAACCACAACCAACTTCTACCAACAACCAACATTGCAAAACTATACCCATACCCACAACCAACAAGTCAAATGATTGGACTTCTTTGTGGTTGTAACATCTTTGAATTTTCTTTGTATCACATATATGATCCTTTTTTTAATTTCATTTTATTGTTCAATTGCTTTTCTATTTTTTATTACCCTTTTCAAAATCTCAGATGATTTAATTAAATTCACTTTCTAATCAGAATCAACTCAAGAAGAATGAATGACATTTCAGTGTCATTTTCTATTTTTTTTCCATTGTGGCTTCATTTTCATCTTTGTTGCATTTTTCTTTTACTTTTGTGATATAAATGAACTACATAAACAAAACTATAATGAAAATTTATATCTTAAAGCTTTCTTTGGGAGTAATTATGTTTTATGTTTTGTTTATAAAAATATATTTGTTTAGTGTGACTTTTACATGCTGTTGTAGCCAACATTTTTTTTTAATTAAGGCTAAAGCTTAAATTGATTTGTTTGTTAAATTTTAACAATAAGTGATGTATTTTTTATCATTTGAATTAATGGTTATACTCAATTATGAAATAAATGGCATATGAGAGTGGATAAATGAGTGCTTCTGTGAAAACTCCCATGCTATGTATTGTGGAGAAAGCAAAGTTAAGTATTTCAATTAACTAAAAAGGAAGGGTTATTAATTTTTACGAACATACCACTCAATTGTTATGTATTTACATATATAAAACCTAAACTTTAATTTTACTTACATAACACCTTACCTATGCATAGAAAGGTGTATCCCAGCATTTAAAAGTTGAAATGATGGTATTTTTTTATGTGATATGAAATATTTTAATGTTATAAATGTAAAAAAAATAAAAAATAATAGGGTGTAATTTTTACTACATCTACAATAGATCTCAGAAGATTTCTATTTAAATGATCAGACACATCATTTGAGGAATAATATATCATCCTAATGGACATGAAGATTACCTTAAAATAGATCTAATCAATATGATGAGGAAAATCATCAAGATTTATAGGTTTACAGAATTAGGTTTTCCCCCTATCTTATTGAGGCAATATACGATTTATTTTTTCTAAGATATGATATCATTATGAGGGGAATCCCTCGTATTTAATTATATTCCAAGAGTTGTGACTTCTGAGAATACTCTCTATTAAAGTATTGACTTATGTCGTCGTGCATGATTATTCGATAAATGTTTATGAGATTGATGTTTACAATCCAGATTGATACTCACGATATGCATGGAATTAAAGAATTGGGACATAACAATCCATTTATGATATGTCGGAAAGACTCAGGAAAATGGTTATTTAACTCTCAAAGAAAGCATACCCTAGAGATTATAAATTGATGAATTTGTGGTGAAGCGGTTGATTTGGATTCTTATTGTCTTGAATGAATTATGCATAGGTTTCTTTTTGAAAAATTTTTATTTAAATTTTATTTTAGAGTGGTTTTGCTTAAGTTTCATGGAAATGTTATGTTTAAGTTTTGAAAAGGTGTTACCTTTTTGAAAAAGTCTTCTAAATTTAATTTTTGTTTTTTTTAAGTTTTAAAAAGCTTTTAAGTTCTTAGTAAGATTATATTTTAGAAGGTTTTAAAAAGGTCTTGTTAAGTTTTTTTTCTTAAAAAGAGGTTTGTTATGTTTATTTTAAAGAGGTTTCAGTTAATTTAGTTTTGTTAAGAGGTCCCGATACATTTTATTTTAAAAGATTTTTTTTAAAATGTTTTGTTTTTTTGGGAAGTTTTATTTTTGTTAAAAAAGTTATTGCTCAAGTGTTTTTTTAAGAGGTTTTTGAAAAGATTTTTGTTTTCTTTTTAAAAATGGGTTTTGAGTTTTAATTTTTTAGAAGTTAAGGTTTCATTTAAACTTCAGAATATCTTTACTAAAAAAAGGTTTCAACTTTTAATTTTAAAAAAGGTTAAAGTTTAATTTAAAATTTAAAATATATTTACTAAAATAGTTTTACACACTAATTTTTGAACATGTTAAGTTTTTCATTTAAACTTTGAAATACATTTACATTATGAGAGATTCACTCTGTCTTCAGCGTGTATGATAGGTCTATTGAGATATTTTGCATTGGAGCACACATAAACTTATATTTTCCCCTCATCTCATAGTTCATTTTAAATTTCTATAAATTTATAAAAATATTCAATTTAGAGCATTTAAATTTGCATAACTATTTTAAAAATAATTAATTTTGAGCACTTTTCAAATTTATATGAATTTTGTAAAAAAAGTCAATTCATAGCACTTTAAGTTGATGTGATAATTTTTTTCTTAAAAGAGCTAGGTTCATTATTCAAATGTGTAGTTCATTAGTTATATAAATTTTGCAAGTCCTCTCTTTAGCTATCTAGCTTATAAAAGAAATCACTCATAGATATATAAGCTCAACATTAATACATTTTCATGGAATGCAACAGACACCACAACTTGCATTTTTATGGAATGTACAAGATATCACAATTTGCAATTTTCATGGAAAGTAAAGGGCACAACTCTATCATATGAGATTTTGTGTGTGACATAAAGCCAATACATGAGATCTTTAAAGCTAACATGTGAGATATTGCGACATAAAGTTGACATATGTGATCTTTAAGCCTAGCATATGTGATCTTGTGAGTGACTAAAAGTTAAAATCTGAGATTTTTTGTGCGATATAAAGCTAGCATATGAAATTTTGTGAGTGTCATAAAATTTACATATGAGGTTTTATGTATTCTCTTTTATTTTTTTGTAAGCACATAACACTAACATATGAGTTTTCTATGGCATGTCAAAAAATAAGTCTATGGGCTTCTTAGTTGCATGCAGCACATACATTGACACATAACAAAATGGGCTAACTTAGAGTTTAAGCCACATAGCACATTAATTTTGCATGGCGAACACTTGAGACATCGGCTTTGCATGGTAAACACTTAAACATGCATGGTATAAGCACATTTAACTGCAAAATTATATGAGAATCATCACACAATCACATAAATACATGAAAATTTACCTCTTCTCCCTTACACACACACACACAGATATATATATATATATATAGTTTACAAAAACATCAAA
>NW_018164909.1:1077339-1107638 GCF_001263595.1 Phalaenopsis equestris
TATATATATATATACACACACACACACACACATACACATATACATACATACATATTGTTTAAGACTTTCAGATAAGGGTTAGGGTTAGTGCTAAGCATAGTTTAGGGTGGATTAGGGTAAGTTTGGCTCGATTTGGGCTAGGTTATGGCGTGTAGGGTCATGTTAGGGTGTGTAATAGGTGAGTAGGCTCAGTTGGGGTGTGTTAGGGCTAGGTTGAGTTTGGTTTGGGTTGGTTTGGGCATGAGTGCCTATTTTGAGTAAGTGGCTTTTGGTCTTAGGAAGGTTAGCGGATTAAAGTTAGGTTTAGTGTATGTGAGTGTGTAATGGTTTCAGTAGGATAACTTATGTTTAATGTATGAGTGCACTTAGGTTGGTATTCTAAGTGTTAGGGTTAGGTTTAGCGAGGGCTTTGGTTTGGTTATATGGTGAGTGAAGTGAGTTAATTTCGCGTAAGGGTGAAGTGAGGGTTAGTGTGTGTGTTTGTGTGTATTTTCGGGTAGACTTGGGTTAGGTTGTGTTTGTTTGTTTGTGGGTTATTTTGGGTAGATTAAAGTTAGGCTGTGTGTGGTGAGTTTAATGAGTTTTCAAATATGGTGAAGTGAAGTGTGTAGCTCTGCGAGTTGATTCTCTGGTTGGGCTAGAAGACCTGAAGAAGGGTCATTATTTGCTTTTCTTTAGGTTTCAGATAGGGGTTAGTGGTTAGGGTTAAATTTGGGTTCAGTTTTGGGTTTTATTTTGGGGTGATAGAATAGAGTGGAAGGTGAGGAAATGTAAAGCAATGTGGAGAAATGGGAAAACCAAGGGAATAGGGCTTGGTTTAAGTGAAAGAGTGGAGAGAGATGGACGAAAATGAGTGTTCCACGGAGAAAAATAAACGAGAGGGGACAATAAGGGAGATCCAAGGTAGGAAATGAAATAAAATTAAAAAAAATAAAGGAGAAAACTTGATAATGTAACTATGACATTATTTTGAATTAAATTAACATAAAAAAAGCAGATGGGAAGATTTATACCCCCAATTTTGCCCCAAACTTCAAGTTCCACCAAATTGAACTCCATAACTCCAAAATTTTAACTCAATTGATATTCAAAACTTTTCATGACAATCCTTGAGACCAATTTGAGCCATAAATTGGGTCTAACCAAATCCCTAGTCCAATCCAAACCTAAGGTTGACCCAAATGCACCAAAATTGGCCATGAGCCAAAATCCTTCAAATTGAGCTTCCAAATCAACTCAAAATCACTCAATCCTTTTTTTGAATTATTCATAACAATCATCCAAGTCAAGTTGCTCAATCAATTGGACCCAATCCAAGCTCAAGCCCAAGTATAGTCCAACTTGAGCCCAAAATGCCCAAAATTGAACGCAAGCCATGCATGTAACCAAAATTAGCCAAATTGATCAAACCCTAGCCACCACAACTAACATCTGGACCCTGAACACCAGGCTAGACCCACCTAGCCCACCCTACATGAGCCATGGACCAAAGGTCCATTGATTTAGGGGATCTCTTCGGGATCTCTTCCCATATTTTTCCCATATTTGGCTAAACCCAAAGATATTTGCCATCAAATCTTAACCAATCAGAGTTAATAATTATTAACCCTCCCACTAGCTCACCTAGCCACCTAGCCACCTGACCACCAGCCTTGACCTTGCAAGAAAACACCAAAACTGAGAGCCACCCCCAAGTTTAAACTCCAAATTTGAACTAACTGAGTTGGCTCATTCCAATTAGTCACTCGTGTCACTCAGTCCTCCACCTAAGCAACTCTTTGAACCCATTGGCCAGCCATGGTGGCCTCTCCTTCCTCCTCTATTTAAACTCCACCTCTCATGGCAAAAGAGAGAGACCATCCAATTCCTTGGGGAAACTCTGGATGGTTATCAGGTTAGGTTAATCGGTGACGATGATGGAGGACCGTTCGATTGCACATGTATTAAATGGACGCTCTGGATTTCGCTGAACGAATGGATGGAGCGATACAGCAAAATGCGTGATAGCTGAGTCAAGTGGCGGAGCACCGCGTGGCCTTTCAGAGTCACCGTAGGATGAGTTGGCGCTGACTGGATTAAGTAAATAAATAGGATTTTATGGATTTATTTAATTCAAAAAACTTTAAAATCCATAACTTTGCATTGAAAAATCATAACAATAAAATAAAAATACCCTCATACTCAATGAAAAGAGGAGAATAATGTGGATTAATGATAAAAATTATTTCTTGAGTCCCTAATTTTTAATTAATTAAATAGTATTTGAGGTATTTTAATTTTAATTGTTTAAATATTCTCCACCAGGGCTTAAAACTTTGAGGGTTTATTCCTCATGACAGATGTATGTTCTCTGATTTTTCTAAGGTTAGAGAACATCTATGTGCATGTAACCCTAATTTTCAAGCTTGGATGACTATTTTGGCTTAAAATAATTATATAAATTAAAATACCACTTGAAAAATTATGAGATGACCTTTAGTAGGTTTTCTGTGGTCAGATGAGCTTAGAAAAAAAAATCAGAATAGTTTTAATAATTATGTATATTTTTATACTTAGTTAAATGTTTATATCTTATATTAAATTATTTGAATTAAAAATTATTAAAAAATTAATAAAATCAATTCCACATTGTGTAGAAAAATCATGTTGACTCACTATAAAAAATTGAAGTTTATTTGGTTAAGTTTAAGCACTAAAGTTGTTTTGCTAAGAAAAATTGTATTTTTGTACAAAAATAATTATATCATTAAATACACTTAGGAAATTATGAAAAGTGATTTTCTAAGTTCCTTGTGATCAGAGGCACTTAGGAAAAATAAAAATTATTTTTGAGAAATCACTTAATATTTAAGCTATATTTTTAATTAAAAACAATTAAAACAAATTAAAAATTGCAAAAATATGAAAATAATTTAAAGTGTGTCTAACTGCTTGCTAATCACTTTGGACCCATTAGAATATTTTTCCTAAATTTCCTAAGTTAAATATAAATTTTAAAGGCTAAAAATGTATCTTTCCTAATTTTTCATTAAAATAATTATAATAATTAAAATATAATTTGAAAAATTATGGAATTTTGTCTAAGTGGTCCATGATCTAGGTGAACCTCTAATAATTTTTCCATAACCAAAAACTTTATTTTTATTAGTTAAATAAATTAAAATTGACAATCATATTTTCTAAGTTAAAATAATTATTTAAATTAAATTAAATTTTGAAAAAAATCACTTTTTATCTCCTCTGATATTTTAATTGACCCATAAATGGGGTACCCTAAATTTTCAAAGTCATTTGAATCATACTTAATAAGTTATGAAGTGGAAGGACCCAGGGGCAAAATGATAATTTTAATTTTTACTGCCTCAATCAAAATTTAAGATTACCTAAGTGAAAAGTGAGTAATTTTGATTATAATGATTTTTTTTTGGATTTTTGAAACATAATGGGTTAAAAGATAGAAACCAATTTGTATCCTTTTCACGATAAAGGTAAAATTGAAATTTCCTAAATTATCAAGATTTGGAAGTTAATTAAACTTAAATGATTCTAAAGTAATGGGCTTAGGTTAGGAAGATGATAATTAACTTATTTTTAATCCCACAATTGGATATGATATGATCTTTTAATAAGGATATGTATCACTTAAATTAAAATTCTAATAATTGCAAATTTACCCACTTAAATTGTTAATTGCTTAGTAGTGAGCTAGGCTTAATCTAAGATTGTTTAAGGAGGTTTAGAAAAGATAAGATGATTGAAAATTAACACTTATAAAGACTACAGACCCAACTTTAGTGCAAGGGACAAAATCTTTAATGACTTAAACTTGTCCTAGGGGCATCCACCCATATAACTTTTAAGTAAGATATCAACTGATTAATTGAGCGCCCCACTTTTGGGATAATTAAAATATCAAGGTTCACCGAGTAATGGGTAATATTCAAAATATAACATATTTTATTTAACATTGAGATAATTAAAATGTCAAGGTTCACTGAGTAACGGGCCAATAAAGTGACGATTATGCAGAAAATCACCGGGTTTTCTTGGATTGGTATGATCTTCTCTGTTTTTGGGTTTTTGTTAAACGCAACTATATATAAATATAAATGAAAATTTTATAATAAGAAACTTGATTAGAAACCATTGCATGCATTCTCTTGTTATGCGCACTTGATGTTTGTCACTCTTGTTGCCTTACAATATGCACATATGATTATCCTTATTTGTTGTCCATACTGTATGCTCAATTTCTCTTATTGATTATTTTTTAATAGATAATTGTTATTTACTGAGTTTGTTGGTCAAACTCACTCATTGATATTTTGCATAACATGTTATATTCAGCCACTAGTAGGACCGTCTTCACCGGAGCAGGCTTTTTAGTTTTAGATTTTTTATTCTGGTTTTTGTTTCAGTATTTGCTCTAGTTATTATATTTTATTGTGGTGTTTGTGTAGTTGTTTTATGTTATCACTTATGTTTTTATTCAGTTAATTTTCTGTTTTGAGTTCAATTGCATTAGTGAACTTTTCAGTATTAATAAAATTTACTTTTCCATTTTTTTATGCAAGTCTTTCTTTGAAAATATAAAGTATGTTCATTTTATTTCATAATGCCCTGCATCGTTTTCGGACCCGATGGGTGACAATTTTACTCTTATGAATGTCATTTTAAATTATAGGAGTAAAATGAAAAAAATGTTATTTTTTTCTCGTAAAAAAGAAAACTTTTTTTTTGAAGATAGAATTATTATTTTTTATTTAAAAATTGAGCCACGCCGAGCAATTTCATATAAAAAGTAAAAGGATTACAAAAGAATCTCATAGGTAAGGCCGTCAAAAGGGCTTCTTGTTCGTGAACAGCTTATGTTCGACTTATTGAGTAGCTCGTGTTTGATTTGTTTGCAAACAAATGAGCCAAACACACTCGTTTTTGCTCAAAATATATAAATTACATATATAATTGATGAGCATTATTTTTGAATAATTTAATTGACAACAAGACTACAAAAATTTATAGTCAATCAAAAAAATAAAGTAAAAATATATTAAATTCTTTTTAAATTATTTTAATATAAATAATAGCATTTAAAGCTCGCCCATTCCCACAACTGCATGGCTAGGCTGTCAAAACGGTTCGTTTGCGAATAACTCGTGTTTAACTCGTTAAGAAAACGAGCCGAATATAAACAAATTTTTTGTTCTAGATACATGGAAGATCCAAACATGAATAATAGTATTTTTTAATGAGCAGAACACGAGATAAGTTTGGGCTCGCTCAAGCTCGACTCGTCCGTCATATGCAAGTATAAAATTTATGAACACATGAAAAAGAAAGCAAGAAATATGAATAATAAAAAAAAAGAGTGGAGAAGACCCGTAACCAATCAGATGAGAAGCTGATGATAGCATTTATTTCTATGTTTCATAAATTGTATTATTGTATCCAATTGCTATTTAAAATATAAGCATGGCCGCTGCGTGTCCGCCGTTGAGGATGCAACCCTAATTTTAGTGCATCAGATCCGAATATGATACGTGCTACGGTAGCGTTGTATGTTGATCTCTTTTAAAGCTCGAATCTCAAAGCAAAGACCCGGTCTCTTTCTCTCGGCCAGATCTTCGTCCAACCCGATAGGCTGCACTGATCCTCCCTGGCTTCTTCCCCCCCACCCATATAAAAATTTTCAAATCTCCTTCCGACTTCACACCATCCCTCGCCGCAGCAAAGGCAAGAAGCTGAGAAGACGCCGCCTCTCCTTGTCGAATTCGATGATTCCACGACCATACTCCATGGATGCTCACACCCGAGCCCAGGACCTCGCATCTTCCATCCTCACAGCCTCCTCCCCTCCAGCCATCGCTACCGTGATCACCGCCGTGGAGTCCATCCTCTGCAAGCTCTCCCCCGATCAGTCACGTTCCTTCTTTTCCATCGCGTTCCCTGCACTCATCTGCCGACTCTTCGGCTTCGACGAATCTTCTATAAACACGATGCGCTCCACCTCATCCTCCACCGCTTGGATTGACCAAGCCCATCTTAATCTTGACCTAGCCGTCCGCCTTTTCGCGTTGCTTTCCCCGCAGGGACCTCTCTTTTCGGCTATCTCCTCTGCCGATCGTCTTGGCCTCGTAAAGTACGTATTCCCGGCGGAGCGGCTGCCGGAGTGGATGAGGTACGCGCTGCAGAGCGAGCGCCATTCATCGATCCTCTCTGATTTGTGTCCTCTATTTAGAGGGAGGGTCAAGGAGGATCCAATCCAGGGCGCTTTCCAGCTCCAGCTTAATGCTTTCGAGTACTATATATTTTGGTTTGCGTACTATCCCGTGTGTAGGGGGAGTAGTAAAGGTTCGGATGATATTTTAGCACCGAAGAGCAGGCGGAAGTCGAGGTTGGAGAGCTGGACTTCTTCTCTGCCGGTTCTTGTCTATGCCAGCAGGAGGTCTGGTCATAAGACTGAAGTTAGTTTATACCTCCGACTTTTTTATTCGTATATGTGTGCCTTTGTGCCGAAGTGTGGATTGGGTTCTCATCAGCCATACCGCAGCTCGCTTCTGCATTATTCTTCGAGCTGCGATATTTCATTATTTGAGCAGGCTGAGTTCCTGGTCTATGCATTGATTCATTTTTGGCTAGTGGACAACGATTTTTCACCTCTTGCTTTGAATGTTTGCCGGTCTTTTGGCATCTCATTTCGGCATCGAGCATTAATAGTGGAGACACCTCCGACTGCTGGATTGGGTGAAATGGTGAAGTTGTTTGTAAAGTATTTTAGCTCTTGTTTAGTTGTTGGTGCTGAAGGTAGTTCGAAAGTTCTGGGGTCGATTGGTACTTCTTCCACGAGGTCCATGGTTTCTTTAGAGAGCACAGTTTGTTCCTGGAACTCAGCGGTACAGAGGCCATTGTACAGGTTTCTCTTGAGGACATTCCTTTTCTGCCCCATTGGTGCATCTATGAAGAATGTGACTCAGGTTTTCTATATATGGGTATCGTACATGGTTCCTTGGAGAACTAATCCTGAAGATTTTGTTGAGTTTGAGCCACCAACTGTGTACAAACTGGAGAGCTCAAAAAAGGAACCGATTCAGGGGAAAATCATTGGAGAAAATGCAAGTTGCCATCCATTAGGTTTGTACACACCCCTTTGGGAGGGTTATGTGGCTTCTAATTATCTTTTCTACAGCTCATTAGTTGTGCATTTTCTTGGTTTTGCACACAAGTTTCTTCATGCAGATGTTGAGACAGTAGTTGGCATGGTGTTGAAGGTTTGTCCTACACTCAATTTTTGTTTGAATTTTTGCTTCAATTTAATTTTTAGCTTTCTTGCTTTATCGTATTTTGCCTGTGAAATATTTTTTACAAGAAGCCTATCATGCGCTGTTTTCCTAAACCAAAAACTGTTTACATTCTCTGCAACCATTTCAAAGAGTAATGAGATTTTAATTTAGTTCTTTTGCCAGCATTTTATGGTTGATATATTTGGGAAGTTGTGGCTTTAAATATTACGCATAATTTTTGTTCTAGTTTCATTTGGTTAATGCACATGGAACACTCGTTTTAAAGAATTTTTATTGTACATGGAACTGTCTTCTTAATTGTTTTCCATGCATCGGCAAGTTGTGCATTTTAAAAATTGTTTAGAGGTGTAGAGTAGGTGTGTAAGTGAATCAGGTCGGCTCAAATTCAACACATTAATGAGCTCTTTAGTTGAGTTTATTGGGCTGTGAACTTGATTTAGAGCTTGATGAGGCTTTTTTTGTTAGTTTGTGAGTTTACTTGATTGGATTAAATTGGTCAATCATAAGTCTTTTTTCTCCCTACTTTAAGTTAGACTGAGATGGATTTTAAGCTCGCAAGTCTCACAAATTTATTTTCTTCTTCAAACATTGTTGGTCCTTTGATGCTATCTCCAATGAGCTTTTGTTGTGACTTCACCATCTCACCACAAATGCCTTCTCGAGAGCTCTCACTATGAATTTCATCCTATCTCACTGTGGATACCTTTATTAGGAGCCCACATTTCAATTTTTGCACTCCCAATGTATTCTCTAACAAGCTTTAATTGTGAATTCCTACATTAGTGCCCTTCCCAGCTAGCTTCTGTAGCAACTTTCTCTCTTCTTTTTTGAGGATTTCACAAACTTGGAGGAGGAACTCAAGCTCATAAGTCGTGCATGAGCTTTCAATTGACTCAATGATTCAAGCTCGAGAGCTTGAGTTCGAGCCTATCATGTGATATGCATGCTAACCTCAAGCTTGCTATGACTCGAGTTTGGTTGATTTGTGTACACTGTAGACAATATACAATTTTTAATGGTCATTATGGAGAGGTTCTATTGTCATTCCAAGTCTTATAAAAAGCTCAAAACTGGAAATTGCTTAAATTATTCGCAATTTTGGTTGACTATATTTCTAGTTCCACGGTAAACTCAAAATTGATTTTGGGATTTCTCTGATATGCATGAATATAATTTGAGTCAATAGGAAATGTTTATATAAGATATGTATATATAATAACTGAAATTTTAATAATAAAAAAGAAATCGTATCGGCGGGATCGAATGACCGTCTTGACAGTTTCACTTAAGGAGGCTCACTTGTTGTACAATCGCGGAAGAATCGAGATAGTATGTGTATGTGTTTGTGTGTGTGTGTGTGTGTGAGAGAGAGAGAGAGAGAGAGAGAGAGAGAGAGAGTGTTGGCGACTATGAGAAGGGATCTTTGTGCGTGCCTTAGCCAATCGGTAGAGGAGAAGGAAGAGGGAAGAAGAAGAAAGAGGAGGAATGAAAGAAGTCAGGACTTACGTGCATGGGAGGCTTCCTTTTATAAAATTACATTTAGTGTATTTTGTGGTTTCTTGGTGCCTCTTTTATAAATTGGAAGTTATGAAAATTTGTGGAAAGTAAATGAAATGTTTATATCGTCTGACCATGACTTGGTTAATTCTAAGCTATCAAACTGAGTCGTGACAAGAGTGATATTAAAGAAATTATGTTGGATCATTATAAAAAAATGTTATTAACTTTATTAAATTAATTCATAAATAAGATTAATGAATGGTTAAATTTTATCTAATTATAAATTTTCTTATGTTATTTCAGAAAAATGAAAAATCAAGGGCAAGAAGTTACAGATAATGTGGTAGAAATTGTCACACCTCCAAATATTTTAATGAACACATTTATTTTTCTGAGATGATGGCTGCAGTGACTTAGATGATTAAGAACTCTCAGACTCAGACCAGTTTTAGTGGGGGGAGGCCAGATGGACAAGTCTTTGAATTTATTTAAGGATATAAGATCACCTTTCTTTTTTGAAGGATGAAACCCAGTGGATGTTGAGAACTGGCTGCTAAAAGTGGAAAAGATTCTCGTTGGGTTATCTTATCTACCAGAGAGAAGTGTCGCACTTGTCATTTTTGTCTTAGAGGGAAGAATAGAGAGATAGTGGCGAGGATAGTTGCAGGAGAAATTTAGGGGTTGAGCCAGCTACATGATACAGTAGAACAAGTTTGTGAATATTTTGAGAGACTTGTTCTTACCACTTTTAGCTAGATGGAAAATGTAGGATAAATTTATTAGACAAGTGCATATAGATCAATATATTATGCAATATAAAGTTGAATTCATTATGCTTTCAAAGTAGCATCCCAGTTGATTCAAAATGCAGAGAAAAAGTGCCACAAGTTTTTTGACATCGACTGAAGGATATGATTTGACAACGATTGATTTTTTTTGGGATTGGTGATTATTCTATTTTTGTAGAGAGGGTCAGGAGGATTGAGTTGGATTTAACAGCTACCCAGAAGCAGAGAAACTTTTAGAAGAGGAGAAATTCAGAAGGATTCAGGTTTCCCAACGCTCTCAGGGCAAACGATCTGTCCAATAAGGAAATATAGGTTCTAAAAATTCCAAATTCAGCAATCGATATCTGGATTGAAGTTAGGAAGTGTGAGAAATTTGGGAGGTTTCATAATGGTGAGTCTTTTTCTGAATCCAAACTTATGCTGATTGGTGGGAAAACATTAAAGTTAACAAATTGTTACTTTTTTAAATTTATAAACTTGCCAAACAAAGAAAAATAAAATCAAAGATTTAATGCAAGTAAAGTGTATTAATTATTAAAGATAAAAATGAAAAAGTGTTTTTCCTAGAGGAAAATATTCAACATAGGTGGGTGGACTATTTTAATAAACTTTTCAATCAATTTTCTGAAAATGCAATTAACCTTAGTGATTTTAATAAGATTACTAATAAAAATTACATTTTATTTTACTGTTGCATTAGTAAAAAAGAAGTTGAGGAGGCTTTAAAAAAAATAAATGGTAAAAAATCAGTAAGACCTTATGATATCCCAATTGAAGCATGAAAATATTTGGGAGATTTGGAAGCTTCTTAGCGTACTAAACTCTTTAATATTATTTTAAAAATTATAAAGATGCCCAAGGAATGGAGGAATAATATTTTTGTTCCCATTTGAAGAATAAAGGGGATGCACAAGAGTCTCGAATATAGAGGAATTAAGTTGATGTGTCATACTTTAAAATTATGGGAGATGATAATTTAGCATAGGTTAAGACTTGATACAAGTATTTCTCATAATCAGTTTGGATTTATGTTGGCCAAGTCTACTATGTAAGCTATACATTTATTGAGAGGTTTGATGGAATGTACATAGAGAATAAGCAGGATCTACATACGAATTTTATTGATTTAGAAAAAGCTTACAATAAGGTTCCAAGAGAAGTCATTTGGGGAGTTTTAAAGAAGAAAGGTGTTGATATGACTTATATTAAAGTTATTAAAGATATGTATAATAGAGCTATTATTTGTGTTCAAACAGAAGGAGGATTGACTAAGTATTTTCCTATTTCAGTTGGATTACTTCGAGATCAGCTTTAAGCCTATATCTTTTTGTTATGGATGCTCTTGCTGGACATTTATAGGAGGATGTACCTTGGTGTATGCTTTTTGCTGAAGATATTCTTGTGGATAAGTCTAGAGAAAGGGTTCTAGAAAAAAACTTGAATTATGGAGGTCTACATTGGAGTCTAAAAACTTACGTTTGAGTAGATCTAAAACTGAATACATGGAATGTAATTTTAGTAGTGGTCGCTCTATTGACAAGGTTGTAATTATAGGTGATCAAATCATTAAAATGTGTGATCGTTTTATATAGCTTGGGTCTATTGTTTAGAGCAATGATGATATAGATGGGGATGTTATTAGTAGAATTCAAGTTGGTTGGTTGGTTGAAGAGGAGGAATGCATCGGGCCTATTGTGTGATAGAAAAGTACCGCTCATACTTAAAGCAAAATTTTATAAGAAAGTGGTGAGACGTGCAATGCTCTATGGCGCAAAATGTTGGCCTTTAAAAGAGAAGCATAAACAAAGTTAAGTGCTGCTAAGATGAGAATACTTAGGTGAATGAGTAGATTGACACTTAGATACAAAATGTGAAATGAATATATCCATGATTTGGTTGGTGTAGCTTCAGTGACAAACAAGATTAGAGGAAGTCATCTTAGATGTTTTGGTCACATTAAATGCCGACAATCTGATGATCCTTTTAGGAGAATAGATGCTTTAGATTAGACCTATGTTAAGAAAGACAGAGGTACACCTAAAAAGACTTGGGCAAATTGTATGAAAAATAATCAATTTGGATTTATGTCGGGCAGGTCTACTATGGAAGCTATACATTTATTGAGAGGTTTGATGGAGAAGTTCAGAGATAATAAGGAGAATCTACATTTGATTTTTATTGATTTAGAAAAAGCTTACGATAAGGTTCCAAGAGATATCCTTTGGAGAGTTCTCGAGAAGAAATGTGTTGATATGACTTATATTCAAGTCATTAAAGATATGTATACTAGAGCTGTTACTTGTGTTCAAACTGAAGGAGGATTGACAAAATATTTTCCTATTTCTGTTGGTTTACATCAGGGATCGACTTTAAGCCCATATCTTTTTGCTTTAAAAAAGCCCAACAAAAACTTGAATTATGGAGGTCTACATTGGAGTCTAAAGGCCTTCGTTTAAGTAGAACTAAAACTGAATACATGGAATGTAATTTTAATAGTAATAATTCTAGTGACAAAAGTGTGACTTTGGGTGATCAAATTATTAAAAGGTGTGAACGATTTAGATATCTTGGGTCCTTTGTTCAAAGCTATGGTGATATAGATGGGGATGTTAATAGTAGAATTCAAGTTGGTTGGTTGAAGTGGAGAAATGCTTAAGGCATTTTGTGTGATAGAAAAGTACCGCTTAGACTGAAAGGAAAATTTTATAAGACGGCGGTGAGACCTGCAATGCTCTATGGCGCTGAATGTTGGTCTTTAAAAGAGACGCATAATAACAGGTTAAGTGTTGCCGAGATGAGAATGATTAGGTCGATGAGTGGCTTTGCACTTAGAGACAAAATGCGAAATGAATATATTCGTGATAGGGTTGGTGTAGCTCCTGTGACGGACAAATTAGAGAAAGTCGTCTTAGATGGTTTGGTCACATTAAACGTCGACCATCTGGTGATCCGATTAGGAGAATAGATGTTTTAGATTCACTTGTGTTAAGAAAGACAGAGGTAGACCTAGGAAGACTTGGGCTTATTGTTTTAAAAATGATCTTAATTTACTAGAACTAAATGAAAAAATGACACTAAATAGGACGCAATGGAGAAAAATGATTCATGTAACCGATCCCACGTAGTGGGATTAAGGCTTTGTTGTTATTGTAATTAAAATTAAATGAAAATATGACACTCAATGTACGCAATGGAGACAAAGGATTTATGTTGCTGACCCCACTTAGTGGTATAAAGGCTTATTGTTGATGTTGTTGATTTTTTTTACTTTTATTGATTTTTTTGGTGTTCTCAACATTGAAGTTTTTTTTGTATGTGCATTCTTTGTAATTTTTTAAGCAATTACTGCTGCTTAGTTTATTTCTCTTTGTTATTTTGTTTCGTGAAAACATATTAAGATGCGTGCTCTGACAAATATGAATGTATATGATGCATCATAAATAAACCGGCTTACTGCTTTTTTTTACTTGTCAATTAGTTCCATAAAGCATGTTTGTTGTTAATTTTAGTATTTTATATTTATCTGACAATATGGTTCTCAAAATCCTAAATACTTATTTACTGTAATTTGCACAGTAAAGTAGTTATGCTCTCATCATGTTAGATTACGTTCCATTATTATTAATTATAATTTTTTTTTTTTCTTGTTGAGTGATATGGATTGGCTCTCACTTTTTATTAATTTGTTGATTTCAACAAATTCTGTCATCCTCTGAATATTACATTTGCACTTATTTTTAATGGATACAACAGGATTTTTTCTCTCTTCTCATGGTAGCCATGCTGACTCAGCTGAACGATTCAACTCTCATATTTTGCATTTCAATTATTAGCTATAATTTCTTTAATTAGCAATATTCCCTCTGAGTTAAAATAATTAAAACTTTATATTTGCTTTACAAAGGTTTAGCTGGCCTAAAGTTATCATGTTTTCCTTCTTTACCTAAGTTGTCTCAGTTTCTGTCTTAATTTTTATTGTATCTGATTTCCTTGGTTTCGTAAAGAAGCATATATATATTTTTTACGTTTCTTAGAGAACGCTTGATCTGGTTCTTTTAATGATTTTTCCTTGTAAATTATTTGACTTGTACCAACTTGCTCGTTCCTTACTGCTTAAGGGGCCGTTTGGTTGAGTGAATTTGTTATGTACTGTACTTCTTTTGTAGGGATTTGATAAAGTTATGTGTTTGCTATGAAGAATTACGAATGCAATGCAAAGTATGAATAAATTCGAAGTTTACATCGTAGTTCATTTTGGCTGAATTTAGAATTCGGCGGCGGATTTGGACGAATTTGAATTATTGCTCTCACTATCGGCAAGCTGCCAGCCGTTGCTAGCCTCCCATCGCCATAGCCGCACGCTATTGGCCGTCTGCGGGCGCCGACAGTCTGCCGACCCCCCATTCTCCCCTCGTGCTATTGCTGGATAAAAAATATATTTTAAAATACATTATTTTTAATATACTTCAAACAAAAAAAAATCCTAAATTTATTTTATTATGAATCAAACAACTCCAAAGCATTTCAAATGCATCATAATCATAGTACTCTGTAATATATTATATTGCATTTCATTTTAAAAAAATCAAACAGGCCCTAAATGATAATTCCAGCCATCAGCTATGAATTTATGGCTTGTTTTAGTTTTCGAACTAATTCTTATACTATTGTCCTCCAAAATTTCTAACCCTTGACTTCTGCTATTTGAATGTTCATATCCACAAGCTAGTAAAGAACATTCGATATGTTCTTGGCCCATCTTATTAATGAAGGTCCCTAAATTCTCCTCTATTCTAATCATATTTTTATGAAACCTATTCAAGCAATTGGGTTTGACTGTATGAGACTTTATTATCATTTTTTATTTTATCATTGGCATACTTCATTAGAATCTTTGGTCACTTTATCTCAACTTTGCTTATCCCTCACTATTTGACACATTTGTTAGGGTAAACTCTCTTAGATGGTGCAATTGATGCATGTTATTGAATTTCAATTTACGACTTAGAGAGAAATTTCTTATATAGCCTTTTAAGAGGAGGAGAAGAGAAATGTCGCTCAATGTGATGTCATTGTTGATTGGCATCTTTTTCTTTTTTCATGTTATTAAAGTTTAAAAATTGCTTTTGTTGATGGCATGAAACATTAGATAAATAAAAGAAACTTTTAAAGATAGATAATTTAGAATTACTAGAATAAGATTTGTAGTTTTAGTTAGTGTGATGTTAATAGTTATCATTTAATATTATTAGGAGATAATAGAGTACTTAGATGTTAATCTATTATTTAAAAAAGTGGAGATATAGTTAAGGATATAAATTCTAGAATTGGGAGTGAATGGTTAAAATAGAAAAGTGCCTGAAAAATTGTCTTAAGAAGATATTATTGATGCTTAAATGGAAATTTCTAAACCACAATTAGGCCAGCAATACATGTCGGGCTAGGAAAAATTCATTGATTTCTAAGTTGAGCGTAAGTGAAATAAGAATATTAAGCTAGAGGTGTGATAAAATGGAGAATATGGATTAAAGAATAATTATATTATTGGCTAATCTGTTGTGGCATCTTTTAAGATGAGTTGACTGAAATGATTTATGAAGATGTTTAAAACCTTAGAGATCACTTGACGTCTACAAATAATAACGACTACTCATAATGTTGACTCCAATTAATTGGGATATGGCTATTGATAATGTGAAATTTATTTCTGCGAGCATCTTGATTTTGTTCTCTAGAAATCGCTCTTTATTATTGTTTGGTTAAGATACAATGAATTTACCATCTATAGAATATTCAATGGCCGTCCAATTTGTCTGCATTTCTAATTACATAAATTGCAAACACAACTGAAATGCTAAGTACTTCTAATGTTGGTCTACTTTGCAGGTTTTAAACATTTTGACTTCATCCAAGGAGCTAACAAACCTTCTTCGAAATGTTCACACTGCATATCAATCAAAGAAATCAGGGATCTATTCGCACTTTAATGTGGATAAATACATTCCATCAATTCGCCAGCAGCTGGAGGTAAGTGACCATCCACCTATTTCTTTTTATTAAGAAACTAGGAATGTATGATCTGTAGCCAGTCATCATTAGAACAATGATTGAGCTTCTGCTCGGTGCAAGACTTTCTTATCAATGGCTAAGCACATCTTTTTCTTTCTAGTTTTTGGTACTATGATGCTTTAAAATGTATGCTGAGCTACTTTGCACCTTCCTTTTTTGTTCAGGATTGGGAGGACGGTCTATGTGAAACTGGCACCGATGGAGCATTCTTGCATGAAAACTGGAACCAAGATCTCAGGCTTTTTAAAGACGGGGAAGACGGGGCTCCTAAGTTACTTCAGGTATGTCTTATATCAGTAGTATCCTAATGCACAAATACGGGTGAAGGTGATACAAAAACACTGGCGTGCTAGTTACACAAGATGCAACAATTTATGATAAGTATAGAGCATGGCATGTATCATATGTAAATATTTTTTAATACAGATAAAGATATCACTGCCTCACAATTATAGTAGGAGCAAAATCTTTTTGCTTACAGACCTTTGAAATTAAATATTATAAACCATTGTTCTCATACTTTTGAGTGTCAGTTGAAATGTGTCCAGCAGATATAACGTGCAAAAAAGTTTTACAAGGAGCGTCTTCAAATTTTTTTTTTCAAAGTGACGGTGATATTGAGGGAGATGTTATTAGTAGAATTCAAGTTGGATGGTTGAAGTGGAGAAATGCATTGGACTTATATTGTGATAGAAAAGTACGAGTAGATTTAAAGAAAATTTTATAAGATGGTGGTGGGACTTGCAATGTTTTGTGGCACCGATTGTTGGCCTGTAAAGAAGAAGCATAAAATTTAGCTGTTGCTGAGATGAGAATGCTCAGGTGAATGAGTGCCTTTACACAGACAAAATGCGAAACAAATATATATGTGAAAATGTTGGAGTAGCTCCAATGGCAAACCGGATTAGAGAGAGTTGCCTTGAATGGTTTGGTGACATTAAATGTTGATCATCTGATGACCATGTTAGGAGAGTAGATGTTTTAGATTTGGCTTATGTTAAAAAATGTAGAGATAGACCTAAAAAGATTTAGGCATGTTATATAAAAAATATCTTAATTTATTAGAGTTAAATGAAAATATGACACTCAATAAGATAGAATGGAGAAAAATGATTCATGTATCCGATCCCACTTAATTGGATAAAGTTGTTTTTTTAAGTTGCTTTCGGACACCAAATAGAAAACATTCTAAATTTGTTTATTTTTTTTTCTTCCTCCAGTTGTTTGTCCTCCGAGCAGAGCATGAGATTCATTTGTTGTCAGGTGAAAACGTGCAAAGTCGTCAAGCCTTGGAGTCAATCAAATCCCAAATGAAGTTTCTTTTTGATGTTGCATTGGCCCCCCAACCCCATTTACAAAACTCAATTGAAGATCTCCCCAGCCCTTGTCACGGTCGAAAAGATGTGTTTGCTCCCAAGCATCCCGGTTTCGGAACAGGCAAATGGGCTGATGTCAAATACAAGGGTGACTGGATGCATCGACCAATCTCAGATACAGAAGTCGCATGGCTCGCAAGGCTATTGATCAGATTTTCTGATTGGTTAAATGAGTCTCTAGGCTTCGACCGTGTTGAGAGCAACGGGGAGTCATGCCGGCCAACCTATGTGGAGCCCGCGAATGGTGATTGGAGATTTGAGGGTGGACCCATGGAACTTGCAACCATGCTTGTAAATCTAGTTGCTTCTTGGCTTGGGATGTTCGGTCATTCACTGGTCAGCTTCATGAGAGGGCATGGAATGAGGATAAATCTGCGGTTGTTCTCATCCCAGAAATTTTTTATGTTTTGTATTATATATTTGATTTTTTATGCTTTGAAGAAGGTATCCGCTGCGTTGTCGTTGGGTGATGGAGTTAAACTTGCCAGGAACCACACATGATCAACTTTGCCCCTGTTTTGTGATTGTAAATATCTTTTATAGAGCCATGCATGCAAAATCCTACAGGAATTGCACAGTAATGGCGATTTTTATTAGAAATGTTTTTCTTTGATTTATGTAAACAATAGTCATTATAGATTATATTTGAATTCTAAATTTACCCGTTCTCATGTGACAGCTGCATGTGGCCTTGGCATTATTTTTATGTGAATGCAGCTATTCTTTTGGCTGGATGAAACAAAGTAATAGGTGCATCCTCCCACCCATGGGGTCTCTCTCTCTCTCATTCTCTTGCTCCCTCCATACACACACACACTCTCTCTCTCTCTCTCTCTCTTGAATGGCTGGATGAAACAAAGTGGTAGATGCATCCTCCCACCCATGGGGTCTCTCTCTCTCTCTCTCTCTCTCCCCCCTTTCTCTCTTTTCTGAAAGAAGTGCTCACCAGAAGGATTGAGAGTTTGACTCAAGAAGATGTGTGTGTGTGTGTGTGTGTGTATCCTTACTATGGAGAAACTCCATTAATCTACTGACAATGAGTAGGCTATCATAGTTAAGCATAAATCTATAATATTGTATGATTTTCTTGTCCACATTTTTATTGGTTGGATTATAAAATGTAAATCTCCAAGATAGATGGATTTATAGCTTAATTTTGTATGCATTTGAGGTCCTTCATGGTGATCTCAAATATCGGTTAATATGTTGCCATTTTAATTTATTTTTAATTATGTTTCTAAAGAAAATGAACCCTGGCTAAATAGGCTCATTTCAAAAGTATAGACCAACCAAAAGAAATTTTTCCAAGAAACACACTAATTGAACAATTTTTTTGGGAACAAGCCAAATTGCTAAATCTCCTCTACTCTTTTCTCTAATTGTAACAATTTGACACTTCTATTTTCTAAAACTTCTACATTACCCGTCCTAACATCTCATTATCATTTTTTTCTCAAGTGAACAAGTTACTTTACGTTCAAATAAGAACATGAAATCAAAAAATAGAAATTGTATGATTTTTAATCTTTTATGTGAGATTGTACAAAAGATCAAAACACAGTATAAGAGATAACAACATTTATAGATTTATGAGTTATCAAAGTTTTACTAATTCTGCATTCTGATGCATATGAGCTGATGATTTCTCAACTTCATGTTAACATACATGAAGAAATTCTACAAATGAAGATTAGATTAACTCTAATCCTATATATTGAGTGTTGAGAAAACAAAGCATATCCAAAGGGTTGTATCTACATTCCTTCTTGTTTGAGCTAGCAAGATATCCATGCCAAAATACTCTTTGATTGTCCTAATGAATATTCATAGATTATCAATACATGCAAAAGATGCAATGATCAATCAAGATGAATTCTCGATCGGCTAGTGTTGATTATCAAAATCATCCCTTTAACAAGATCTTTAGATTTAGAAAAGCATTTTATTTTTCTTTCATGAGTTATACTAGAACAAAATTCACTTCTCATCTTTTGAGATTGTATATCATATTTCATGTCATAATAATTGTAAAAAAGAAACTAATGACCCTACTACATTGATAATGCATCTTTAAGCAAATATAAATGCTAATAATTTTGTTAAAGTAATTAACTAAATTATTGAACTAATATGAACCTCTGAGATCTCCTTAATTAAATGAAATTTTCCTCCTTAATTTATGTCCAAGAGTTTTTGTTAAATTTCAATATTCATGCTTGTGGTTACAAGTTCACTCAAATTGCTGAATTTTATAACCGAGTGGGGAATATACGTTTTTCTTTTGGTTTATTTTAAGCTAGTTTTGTTTTATTCAGCGGTCAAACTTGACTCGAACGTAAATGAAAATCTAAAACTTTGTTTGAGAAGGCGTTGAGGTCCCGTTCAGTCGGAGCAAACACCGACCTTTGAAATAACTTTCGTTTGATGAAATAGCGAGAGAAGAATGCTGTCGAAGTTGCAAAGACGGCAAAATTTCTCCTTTCCAAATTGCTACTCGTTTACTCCAGTTCAATCGGTGCAGTTGTTAAAAGAAATTCAGTAGACAACCTAGTAATTTCAAATGAAGTTCGAGTTGTGCATTAAAAAAAATGATTCTTTTTCAGGAAAAAACTATTAGGATGATGCGTCTGCACAATAGTAGGAGAGAGGGGCGGGATCCCCATCGTCACTCCTATTGTGCGGACAACTAATAATTTTGTCATTTTCGGTCATTTCGAATATTATTTTGAACGGCTAAAATTAAATTCATTAAAATCAGGATGTTTTTATTGACTTCAATTAATGGACGCCAAAGTGGCATGTACGGTTGGGCTGGACATTCACATTTTCAAAATTCTAGCTACATGGGTCCACCACAACAAATATTTCATTTTCTTATGTCTTTATGAAGCAAGTGATGAGGTTAAATTAACATTTTATAAAGTAATTATTAAAATATATTATCACAATGGAAAAATAAAATAATCTTTTGTCATTTACGATATCGGTTTCTGCAATCCATGTAGCCCAATTAATAAATGAATTTGGGTGTTGGCCCACCCAATTAACCGTGCAACGTTTCGGCCCGCCCAATAAGAAACAAGGGGGATTCATTCGGGCCAAAGGGTAATATTTTGTGTGCCGTTTTCTTTGGGCTGGGCTCGAAATAAATAGAAGGTTGAGATTTTCTGGTCGAGCATGATGGGCGGGGTGCAGGGCCAATCTTGTTAGCCGCTTATGTGCCATGCGGAATCAATCTAGCTCATTGGTGTCAAACACATTTTTTTAATTTTCTTAGGTAACTTATGTGCATCACAGTATTGTAGAATTGAAATTGGCAAGTCAAATAAGCAACCACATTCTCTCAAGCCGCTTTGCTGTACAAGCCAGCCTTGGTCAGCTCGAAGCATCAGATACTCATACAAGAGTCAGCCAAATATGCTCACGAGTCAAGTTCGGAATGCCAAGTAGGGGTGACCAAGTACAAGAATGTTGAGAGCCTCCCCTATTTACCAAAGCAGTCGGCTGGAAGAAGATCTTTCCAAGACCCCAGACTTGATGAGGATAAGACCAGCAAGATAGACATATATTTAGCTTGGAGTCTGATCCCGTCCAGCCTCTCGATCCGCTCCCGACTCTCGCGAAAGGTCGCGACCCCGCTCCTTTGTCACGAAACATTGGGCCAACCGCTCCCGCCTCTGATGTTCCTGTTTCCGCAAAGCGAAGCTTCGCTTTGCCATGCTCAACCGCTCCCCCACCCAGTTTCATGTTAAAAAGGAGCGGCTCTCCTTCAGATTAAGTGAAGTCACAATTTTTGTGTTATTCTTCGGGCTTCCACGGGACAGTGGAAGGGCTTCCTTGGGATAGAGGAAGAGAAGTGCAAGCAGTGTGTGTGCATGTTTGGTAAAAAAGAAGAATAATAAGATTGTTCTTCCTTGGCTTCTTCTTGGTGTCTTGTGACAGAAGAGAAATTGGGTTTATTTTTCTTATAAATTTATCTTCTTCGGTGTATCTCGGCGTAGAGTTTCTTCGGTGTATCTCAGTGTAGAGAGAGAAGAAGAAGAGAGAGAAATGAATTGTGAGATTCTTCTTGTAAGTCGAGACGATCGACTGGTATAAATTTCTCAAGTATTAAAATCCTCTGCAACTCCGTGGACGTATGCAATTTGCCAAACCACGTAAATTTGTGTGTTCCACTATTTTAAAGTTTTCTGGTGTGAATTTCTCGTTCTATTTTTTGCTTCGTTGTTGATCATTATCCTATTTTATTTCTATATATATACCACAACAACTCGTCTCAGAGTTTTGTTCAGATCTGAGGAAGAATGATGACTGCATATGAAGTGAAGTTTTCAGGGATCGAGAAGTTTGAGGGCACAGATTTTGGTTATTAGAGGATGCAGATAGAGGACTACCACTATATGAAGAAGCTTTATCTTCCTTTATTGGGGAAAAGATCCGAAAGAATAAATGAGACTGAATGGAATCTATTGGATCGACAGGTTTTGGGGGTTATTCGATTAATTCTGTTGAGGTCCGTTGCACACAACGTAGTCAAGGAGAGGACTGCTGCAGATCTTATGACAGCTTTATCAGGTATGTATGAAAAGCCATCGACGAATAACAATGTGTACTTGATGAAGAAGTTATTCAACTTGAAGATGACAGAAGTTGTTTATGTTGTGTAACACCTGAATGATTTCAATACTATTACAAATCAATTATCATCTGTTGAAATTGATTTTGATGATAAGATATGTGTGCTGATATTGTTGGCATCATTGTCAAATAGTTGGGAAGTCATGAGGATGACAATTAGCAGTTAGTAATTCTGCAGGTAAATCTAAACAGAAATTGATGGTATTCATGAATTGATTTTGGCTGAGGAGGTGCGCAGCAAAGATTCTGGCTAGATCTCAAGTACGAGTTCAACACTAAATATTAATTTCAGAGAGAGATCGTATGATAGAAACTCAAATAAAGGGAGATCAAAATTAAAGTCTGGTCAGCAGACAACCTGCTGGAATTGTGGCAAGGCTGACCATATAAAGAGGAACTGCAAGAATCCTAAAAAGATGGAGAATAATAGCGCAATTGTGGTATCTGAAGAAGTACATGATGCACTATTGTTGGCAGTTCATAGTTCTGTTGATGATGGAAGTGAAGAAGAGATTGGGTCTGGGGCACTCATTCATATTGTTCCACAGACAGATGGTGGAGAACCAAAGAACTATGAAGAAATCTTGCAAGATGAAAGTTCGAGCAAGTGGGATCTCGCAGAACTTCCACCAGGGAAGAAGGTATTACACAACAAGTGAGTGTACCAAATGAAGACTGAGCATGATGACAGTAAGAGGTACAAGGCTAGACTTGTTGAAAAAAGCTTTCAGCAGAGGCAGAATATTGCTCATGCAGTGGGAGTTGTAAGCAGAGGCAAGAGTAATCTAGGAAGTAGCTTGGAGGTGCAGGACTATTTGGACTCTGCTGATATGTTGACTGAGGGTGTTACTCTTAAGAAACTGAAGTTGTGTGCAGCTTCAGTTGGTCTTTTGGAGTGAAGACAGATGTTTTGAGTTGCAGAGGTGGAGGATTTATGTTTGAAGAAAAAGTCGACGTCGCTAGTGGAGGATATCAGTTTGAAGAAGAAGATGTTGAAGCCAGTGTATCAGTTTCCAAGTGGGAGGTTTGTTAGTGTGGAACCCGATCTCGTCCCTCTCCCGACGCCTGTGAAAGGTCGCACCCCGCTCCTCAGTCGCGAAACGTCATGCCAATCGCTCTCGCCTCCAATGTTCCTGTTTCCGCGCCCGGTTTCATGTTAAAAAAGAGAGGCTCTCTTTCAAATTAAGTGAAGTCACGATTTTTGTGTTCTTCTTCAGACTTTTACGGGACAGTAGAAGGGCTTCCTTGAGATAGAGGAAGCGAAGTGCAAGCAGTGCGTGCGTGCTTGGCACAAGGAAGAAGAAAGAAGAAGAAGAAGAAGAAGAAGAAGAAGAAGAAGATTGTTCCCCCTTGGCTTCTTCTTGATGGCTTGTGACAGAAGAAAAATTGAGTTTATTTCTCTTGTAAGTTTTATTTCGTCGATGCATCTCAGTGTAGAGTTTCTTCGGTGTATCTCGGTGTAGAGAAAGAAGAAGAAAGAACAACGAAGTGAGAGATTCCTCTTTTAAGTCGAAACGATCAATTTGTGTAAATTTCTCAAATAGTAAAATTCTCTGCAACTCCATGGACATAGGTAGTTTGTCGAACCAGGTAAATCAGTGTGTTCCGTTGTGTTACTGCTTTCTAGTGTAAATTTTCTCGTTCTATTTTTCACTTCGTCGTTGATTGTTCTCCTATTTTATTTATATTATATACCACAACAATTGGTATATCTCACAACATATATGTCTAGAGGACTAAGGATAATATTTGGCTAATTAAGTCATTTTATAAATATCAACAAATTAGTCGCTCGAAAATTGATTGGAATTTTGGCTCAAAATAAACGAGCCTAACTATGAGCCAAAATTTTGGATTGAGTTTGTTTCAAGTCAATTTTGAACTGACTCCAGCTTGGCTTGAAATCATATAGTTAACAACTCTAGTGACATTAAGACTTTGAAGTTTATTAATTTAGAAATTTTATTCAAAAATTGGAATGGATTTAAATCAAATCGAAATATATGAGTCAAGTTATGAGCCAAAATGTTGGTTCGTATTTTTTTCGAGCTGACTCCAACTCGACTATAAATAGGGACGTTAACAGTCACACTCATGATAAACCCATTATATTAACTTTCCCATAAACCCGAAACCGATCTAACCAGAATTTAACCCAAAATAAATTTGAGTTGGATCGGAATCCGACCCGTTGACAGTCCACTCAAGCCCGGTATCCTGATCCCTGTGAATTGTATAAGCTAATCTACACCACCCGCGTCATGGTTATATTACAACCGCCGACTGAAGCTAAGCCGGAGCGCAGGAAAGGAGAAGAACCGAGTCGGCAATGGCGAAGGAGGGAACCACTGCGGTGAGCTTGTCATCATCTCTCTACCGAAAGCAAACCTCTCCCTTCACCTCTTCCTTCCGGTTCCTCGACCTCACCGACCCTCCAAACTCCTCTCCATGCACCGTAAACCACTATGAGCTCGACGAGGGGGATGTGGTATGGTCTCCGGACAGCTGCGCGGATCTCTCTTCAGCTGTAATTGAATCGCCGACCTCCACCATTCCCTGCCGCCCCATCAGCGATTTCTCACTCATCTCCCCCTCCGATCACCAGATCCGCCCTTTTTCGTCGGAGAAATTAGGGCTTGCAGTTGCCCTCACAGAGGATATCAGACCGACGATGCATTACCGCCGATCGAAGGTTAACGTGCCTAGACGAAGGCCGGTGCCGGCCGAGTTCAGCGAGGGTTTTCATCAATCGGCGCCGATGAATGTTCCGATATGGCCAAGAGGACGGCGCACGCCTTCCGGGTCGTTGATGCAAGTGGATGATGGCGGGGAAGAGGAGGCGGAGGACGAGATGCTGCCTCCGCACGTGATCGTCGCGAGATCGCACGTGACAACCTTCTCTGTATTTGAGGGAGTGGGGAGAACCCTGAAGGGTAGGGATCTTTGTCGGCTGCGGAACACCGTGTTTCAGAAAACGGGATTCATTGATTAATTCCAATGAATTTCTCTTCATGTCTCGCCTGAAAGAGCACCGGTATGGAGGCTTTTCTGCAATTCTGAAACTTTTGTTTTCATTTTATGCTGTTTATTGTGATGTATATGTTTAATTGTATGGTAGATTGATGTGTCAATCCTGAAAGTTTGGAAGAAACATTTTTGTAATGGAAATGTGTATAGACGTGTTGCAGCGGAGAGATTGATGATTTGGGATCATTAGTTTTTTCGTGGCTTTGAATTTAAAGTTTTGTTACTGCGGTTTGTATGCCTTGATTGAGATGCTTTGCTAAGCTCTTTGCTTCTTACCCATAAACTAGAGTGGGGGATAAATAGGCTATTTGACGAGGACGAAAGAGCTTATGGTTGCATTTATAAGTTTTTGGAAAAAATTATACCATAGGTACATGCATCTTCCGATCTGCACCATTGTTTCAGCGAAGATGTATTTCGGTAGGCTCCATTTTAATTTTTTTTTAAACACTGTGATCAACGGTGGAGATCGGACACCGCATATATGGAATAATTTTTCTTTTGACCTACAACATATAACAGAGGAAAAATTTGAAAGAATAAATTACTGGACAATTATATTAGAGAGATGAATGAAGTGTCATCTTTTGATGCTAGCTAAAAATGTATTTGTTTGAGTGCTATGAAGGATAATGGTGTTGAACTAAGATAGCTTGCCCAAAATTTTCTAAAATAATTTTCACTGTAGTTTGCTTTGTCTTTATGCTATCTACATAATATATAGTGAGGGATACCATAGTCATTAGTGCACAAACAACAATTTCAGAATTATGTTTTTCGAACAAACCAACAACTTCTAAAACATCAGCTTCTGAACAATATATTTTCAACAACAGCTTTTGAACTGAGATTTCATACAGCTACAGCCGAAACGAACCCACCTTATGTCTCATCCATTCTCTCAAGTTGCAAGGGCAATTAATGAAGAAATTTGGGGAGAACTCTAGATTTTGCGATTGATTTTAATGGTGCATAGTGTCAACCACCGAAAATATAATATTGCTTGATTCTCGTGTGTAATGACATCTATTTATGGTTTAAGATAAATTTCAACACATTATTGAATCGACTAATTAGGATGATTACATGGATAATATGTAATTTAAACTTGATGTAGCGAGCCTTGTAGGGATAAGTCTGTCATGCAGTCAATTGCTAAGCAAGAACTTTGGAGTTTAAGTTTGAGAGTGAGTACACCTTTGATAAGTTAGTTTAGCGATAACCCTTAATCAGGGGGCAAATTTCTTGGGCACAATAAATGATTATATTAGTTAGTGAGCTAGTTTTGTAATCCAATATAAGGATCAAATAAGAGTTGATTATTGGGTGATTAAATGGAATTTGGGTTTGTGTGGCCAAAGGCCTTTAATGAATTATACTATTGGTTATTTAAGTTGGTTCATAATTAGTGACTTGCCAAATTCAATTCAAGCTAAACTAATGAATTGGTTAACTTTAGCCATATTTAAATTGGTCTACATTAGTTTCTCAATTTTAACATCCCTTTCATTCAAGATGTCGAGGAGAGTAGAAATGATTTGAAAAATCATGTTTAGATTGGATAACTTGAATTCAATTTGTAAATTTGGCTTTTTATCTTCGGTAAAGCACTAGTGAATAACACAAGTATACGTGTCGTACAAGTAGTATACAAAATTGAATTCAGTAACTCAATCCCACAGGGGGCAAATAAAATCCCAAAATGAAAAACTTTCTAGTCTTTTCAAACTTAACGTAACTTGAATGTCTGAAATTTTGTCTTAAGTAAGAGTGGCGACCATAGTTTTTTGAAAAGTGATAGAACCTAGGCAAAAAAAGATAAGAGTTCTAAGAGAGAGATGTCAAGTGCAAGAGAATTCTCCCCTGAATTGGCCTTGCATAAATCAAGGATTAAATTTGTGAATCAAATGTAAATTCAAACAAGTGCAATCTCTTCCTTATACCCACTCGGCATCTAAGAAAGATTTGCAAGTGTACTAGTTTAGTATCTTAAATCTAGTACGCAGCCCAAGATTAAACTTTCCTTGCAAATTTGCACAAATATGGAGGCAATATCCCTATTCCTCTAAATTTGTGAGCTTAACCTAATCATTTCACTAAGTATTCTTTTGAATCTTAAAGTTTACAATTAGTTTTAACGATTCACTTGATCAGAATAAATGTAAATTATGCTAACAGGGCTAACAAAACATTATATTTAAGTTCCACTACAAATCACACAAAACAATTCAATCTTATCATCCCTACGATACCAATCCAATGGAGAATTAATGAATTATTTACTACACATGCTTGTGCACAATGCAATCAACATTTTACTGAAATAAAACATTAAATCACAAAAGCTTAAGGGATAGTGATTTTGAATACACTAAAATACTACAACTTATCTCACTTATTCTACCTTAAAAGATTGCGCAAGCACCATACAATACTCACTAACACTCAAATTCACTCTCTTTACTCACTCAAAAGCCTTAGATTCTTCTTCCTTCTAATGCTCACCACTGGCCTCCTCTAAAGATTGACTACTCTATGAAAATGCATGGAAATAACATTGAAAAGTCCCTCATTCCCAAAGTTTTTGCATAATTTTCCTAGCAAAACACCACGTCTGAACTGTAAAAACCACCAAAATGCATGAACTAGCACATGGGTGATGGGATATGGCACCTAGGCGTTAGGCACGAATCTTCAGTTCAAAGGGCATCGAGCACCTATTTGCCCCGTATGTGGTGCCAAGGTGCTTAGGCTATAGCTCCTAGGTGCTACTATTGTAGAGCCTACTTTTCACCTTCTCTATCATTTGCACGAATTATGAGCTCTATTTGGCGTCCAGACGCTGGTCGGTGACCCCTACTTTATGCGTTCTGTCTTAAGAATGAAAAATGTTGGAAATGATGCCTTTTTTGGCAGTCATATCGCCTAAGTGCACAGTCTTGATGCCTAAGTGCTAGTGCAGCACTTGCAAATTCCTGGGTATTTCCAGCTTCAATTTATCACTTTCTTAAATCTTGCAAAACACATCACAAAAACTTCCAAAAAAAAGTGTAAAATTAACGTAAAAATGATCAAAATAAAACATATAATCAACACATTTTCTATGCACGTCAAAATCCCTCAAACATAAATATTACTTGCCCTCAAGTCATTTCAATATCTAAGAATTCTTCATTACAAATTATATAGTGGTAGGTAGTGTTAAAGGTTTAATGCATACTAAGTGAAATGTGAATTTACATAAGTAGAAGTAGAGATGTATCTCCTTTGAAGTGAACTTTCAGAGTTTATCCCTAACGTCCTCATTTTGAAAGTAGGGATTCAAATCTAAATATTCATCCAAAATCACTTATATGAAGCTCAGCTGATGTAAAATAAATCACCCCTAAATCTAGTTATCTATTTAATTAAAACATTGAATTCTAGTTTCCATTTCTATGACTACAAAGTTTTTAATTGAGGTTGGAGAAGCCATTGATTTTTTAACCTTAAAGGAATTGACACCAATTTTTATTTAAAACATCACCTTAAGCTTCTCCCCAAGGATTTTCTTTTTTTTTTTTTCAGAATGGCTAATGTCTATTACTAAGTGCAATAGCAATATGCCCTAATTGATTTTCAATTTTTCTAATAGCAGCCCCTTAATTCTGTATTTGATTTTTCATATTCAACATTACTTCTTCCATCGTCAACTTCTTCTCCTTAACTTGTGAGTTAGGGTTGGAGTTAAATCCCGAAGGATAATAAGGTCGAAAATTAGGATTTCCCTGATTGTTCAGATTTCCGGATGGATTCACCGAATTATTATAAATATTCCAACTAAAATTAGGGTGATTTTTCCAACCAGGATTAAAATAGTTAGAATAAAGATTGTTATTTTGATTATTTATAGCGTTTAAAGTTTCATAAGATGGTTGAGTATCAATAATCTATCCTAGTGAATTTTCTTCTAATACTGGGAGTATTTGAGAATAGTTCACTCTTATTTGATAAATATTTTTAGAAGTAGCAGTAATTTGAGATACTAAAATAGATATTGCATCAGAATCATGAATACTGACTACTCTCTTAGGATTTACCCTTTCACATGGTCATTGAAAATTATTAGTAGTCATTTCTTCAATTAAAGAATATACTTCATCAAAAAGTTTTGACATTACTGATCCACCCGCAGCAGCATCTATAATAGATCTTAGTGATCCTATTAATCCATTGTAAAATATTTGAATTATTAACCATATTTGAATTATTAACCAAGGACATTTTCTAAGAAGATCTTTAAATCTATTTTCTATGGAGATCCTTAAATCTTTCTCAGGGTTCATATATCGATTCTCCTTCAAACTGACAAAAAGATGTAATATTGTAGCGTTTTTCAAGGGTGAAAAATATTTAGCCAAGAATTTTGGTGATAGTTCTCCCCAAGTTCTAATAGATTCAGGTGTTAATGAGTTTAACCAAATATTGGTTTTATCCCTTAATGAAAAAGGAAAAAGTTTAAGCCTAACATCATCATTAGACACTCTATCATATTTAAATGTAGCACAAATCTCAAGAAAACTAGCAAGATGTAAGTTAGGATCTTCAGTAGGCGATCCTCCAAACTGATTATTTTGTACAATTTGAATAATAGCAGGTTTAAGCTCAAATGAATTAGCAACAACATCAGGATTTTGAATAGTCAAGTGAAGTTTATTTGCTGTCGGATTCACATAATCTTTTAAAGGTCTTTGTCGATTCTCATTTATTGGATTTTTTAAGTTATTTGTCATTTCTTTTAAATTTTTAATTTCTCTTTTTTGTTTTCGAAGTACGATCTAACTCTGAATCGTAAGGTACTAAGTCTTCAGATCCAATCTTTCGCATAAACAAATAAAGTAAGCAAAGTAAAATTCTTTTTTTGGATTTTTGATTTTTTTATATTTTTTTCTATTTTTATATATTTCTATAGTGTGTATATATATATATATATATATATATAAAATATAATTAGTAAAAAAAAAATTCTTAAAAATACTCTTAAATATAATAAGTTATATATATATATATATATTATCTCTAACTTTCCTAATTTATCAAAACTATTTAATTTGCCTAAATTTAACTATTACCGTCCCCAAGCAACGACGACAAAAACTTTTTCCCAATTTTTATATGTAAGGATTTATGAAGTTGACACCACTACAACGCCAAAAAATAGATCCTTATATGAAAAGTAAGTTGTGTAAAATATATATAATTATAGGTAATTAATAATGAAATTCTACGGAAGTATACATATCGTTGTCAAGTAATAAATGACTTTCTATTTAAGCCCCAAATATCGATCCCACAGGGAAGATGTAAATTGACAAATATAAGTTTTACTAGAAAATTTACAAAAAATCAAACGAAATCACTGTCACTAATTTTGAATGTTGAGATTTTATCAAAACTAAAGTACTTAACTATTAGTAAAACATAAATGCAAAGTTTAAAAAAGTAAATACTAATCTACTATGCTTATGTAATGAAGATTTCTTATGTGAAAAAACATCATTCCCACTACAATGAGGTTCTATTGAAATGAGATGAGATAAATGTTTATAATATGTATTGTG
>NW_018164909.1:1107876-1161642 GCF_001263595.1 Phalaenopsis equestris
CTAAAGATTCTCCAATTCTACACCCAATAAAGAATATTTCCCTATTTATTTGCATTTAATTTCATAAACGAATTTCTCCTCCATGAAATCAAATGTGATCTTCACTCTGTTGTAGAACTCATACTTCATTTCCCGGATCATATGTTTCACAACATATTTTAACAATTCAATTGGCCAAATCAAAATGTAAATTAAGTTCAAAGTTGAAAAATCATCATAATTTATTTTATATTTTAATATTGGCACATCATATTATCTCTTCATTTCACGATATCTCAGAGTAGGAAGAAAGATAGAGTGAACTACTCAAACTTCATGAAAAAAACACAACAAAACACAAATTTCATATATAAAAGAAAGTTCATACAACATTAATAAACAAACAAAACTTATTAGAAACTCTTTCTCAAAGCAAATCCCTTGTAGCTTTTCCTTAAAAATACAGGAAGAAGATACCTCTCACTTTTCTCCTTCTCCAACACTCTTACAGAAACTTTCACACTAAATCTCACAACAAAAACTCTAAACTATGAAAGCAAAATTAGAAAAATCAAAAAGAAAAATCACTAATGGACTCCAATATGGTGGTGGAATGAAGATGGATTATGAAAAATGACGAAAATGGAGCGTGGAGGAATGTCTTGAAGCGAAAAGGAGTCACTTTCCTGATGAATTTCGGCCCCATATAAAGCCCAAGGTCGGTTCTTCAAGAGGTGCTTCCAAAATCGTCTAAATACATCGAACCTTCTAGAAACGGGGGCCGAACCGCCTTTGGCGCCGTCGGCGCTGAATAAAAATTTCAGTTGTTCTGTTGTTCTGCGCCGTCGGCGCTGCCCTTGGCGCGACCGGCTTTGAGTACTTCTTCAAAAATGTCATTTTGACTCCAAATTCCATTCTTTTTACTTTCTTTTTGTTATAAGTCCTAAAAATCAACAACATGCAAGAAAACATCAAAATAACTTCCATTAAAGTGCAATATCACCAAACTTCCATTAAAGTAACCACAAATCAGTCTAACCTATGGGTCTAAAAATGCATATATTTTCGGTGTATCAGCTAGTTATATGTTACACTTCTTTACTTGTGTTAACCCTCTATTTTGTAGGTCAAGATTTTATTTTAGACCTCTTTCATATGCTTTTAGAGTTTTAGGGTTAAGTTTGTACTGAAAATAGGTTATAAGCATGAGTCTTGTAGAGTCTGGTGTATGAATTATGTGATGAGTACCAAGAGCTGATGCCCATGCCTCGTACTTTAAATCTAAATTTTTTTATTACATAGACTTGGGATCAAATATAAACATAAGGAGCTTGAACTCTATTTTGCCATTTTGTGGTATGTTGTTGACCCAGTGGCACCAAGCTTATGCTTTGTTTTTCCATATTGAGTGTTTAATTTATTGCATGGTTATATATTCACTCTTTATTATATGTATGTGATTTTTTTTGGGTGTGAGCATATTAATACCATTAAGGTAAAATCTTTGCTATAAAATTTTTATCTAAAAGATTTACTCTAATAAAATTTTGAATTAAAACTTTACAATATTTTAAAATGTGTAATTTAACCATCGAGCCAATTATAAAGTGATGTTAAATATATGACCTTATTCCCTTGCATACTAATTGAGCCTCCACGTCTAGGATGTGTTAGAAAACTATATTCATGTTGCATGCCTCAAAGGGAAGTGTTATCATTTTTTTTTTAATTTCAACGGCAAAGCATACTTTTTATATGCTTAGGAAGCTTTATCTTGCATTTTTAGAGGGTTAGAGTCAATCTCAATCCCAACTGGATTGTAGGTTTTTTGTATGGCAGCTTAACTTTGTAATTGGCCCATTCATTCCTCATTCTTCTGTGTAAGTTTTCTATCTATACCATGGACAAGTATAACCCCTACTCCACCTTTTAGTCAAGTTATATTGATATGAAACAAAATTCTTCATTCATTTGACTTAATTCTACTTAATTTCTTTGAATGATGCAACAAATAGGTTGTTGTTGTAGTGAATCTCAGTTGGGTTGGGTCGATTACCTTCATGTCTTAATAAACCTAAGGTCCCAATAGTCTGGGAGCATGGGCGCCCATGGAGCCCCGACCAGGTTATCTGTACTTGTTTAGTTTTTTCTTAACCTACTATACCCCTTTTTGGGTACTTTTGTTTCTTTTATTGAGCCTTTGTGGGAGCGTACTACAAGTCCTCTCACGTCAGAGGCCACTACCCACAATATTACAGTGATTCGCTCTCTACCTTGTGACCTAGTTTCATCCTTGCAACCTAGAGGTTTCTCATACATGAACCAAAAAAAAACATCATTGGCTACTTACTTTCAAGGTTTTTTTATCAAACACAACATCTTTTATCATGAGTTTTCCTGGGTAGCCCACAAGTTGTAATTAAACACAAGGTAACCTCATCGTAGGAGGTCTCCTGGAACCAATAATTAAATGAACTTAATTTTATCTTCAAGTTTATATATGAATATCTTCTTATAGAATTCTTCTCATATATTTACTCAAGCTGAGCATGGTCGGATTCACTTTAAGCTGCACTTTTCATATTTATGTTAAAGAATTTTTTTTTATAAGGTATTTTCATAATTATCCTTTTTTATTAGCCTTCTTAATGTCCATTTGAATCCATCTTTCCTTCCTCCTTCCTTTAGATGGAGGCTATTTTGCGATTGGGAATTTTATGAGGGGCTTTGATTGAAAGCATTGCATGTTTCATATGCATAGATAACAAAAAGGGGCTTAAACACCTGGGGCATTGTGCTCTCAAAGTTATCAATAACTACTCAAATTTAATCCATAGACATGTTAAATAGGTAGATATTCTTTAATATTATTCAATTATTCTCAAACATTACCTTTGTATTTAAAAATAAGCCATATAGTACCTTATTTAGTGTAACTTTAATTGTAATCATTCTAGAGCTAAAAAGTTTAAGATTTGAATGAACAATAACTTTCTTTGAATTACATTGAGAACTTTGATTAGCTTTCAGTTCTACAATGAATGCTCTATTTTATTAAAAGATATGTAAACAAAAATAATTTTGCATACCTAGAACTTAGAGAATTTTTAATCTTTATATTGCACTATAGAGGAAAAGTTGGATAGTTTAGAAAAGATAAAACCCTCATGTTATAAAAAGTTAATTTCACTAGTAATATGTCCAAATTCTTATGACCCAATCTTTGATTTGAAATTAAATCAAAGACATGAAACAAAAATAATTTTAATATGTTGCATTTCCATTACTCTATACAATTTGGGAGTATCTCTCAATTGATTTTATTTGCGGATTCCCCATTTTAGATTAAGGATATTTACAGTATGTTCATTGTTGTTGAATGCTTCTCAAGGATTGTCTATTTTTTCCATATTAAAAAACTATTGACACTTTTTACATTATTATACTGCTCTTTAAGAAAATTATATTTTACATGGCCTACCTTCAACCACTATGTTCAGCTGTGATTTTTGTTTCATATTTTTGGAAGATTTTATAAAAGGCTACTAGAATCTAAATTGATATTCTCATATGCCTTTGAAATCTCCAAAGATATCTTATAGGAAAATTATCAGAAAATTATGACTTGAAATTAACAATCTATGATTAATTTGCAACAATAATGATATTCATAGAACTACGTCAGCCTACTTTTTAAAATAGTATAGGTAACTTCTTAATATAGCCAACATCCGATCCATACTTATTCAAGTTTTTTTTTTTTTTTTTGCCATAGATTTACAAAGCCTCTTAAAGCTTAAAATGAAAAATGTTCTTTTAAGGTAAGTCATAGTAGGTCAATTTGACTACTTAGCAGAAATTTTAATTTTCTATTTATAAAATCCTACTTTCATTGAAGTAAACTATACCATCACCGAGAAAGCAACCACTGACCAAGCTATCATTATTTTCAAGTTTGTTGAATGTGCAAGCCATTCTTTCATGACATATAGTTATCCCACACTGATTTGAAGACTCTGGCAACATTATTGTTGAAAGACATTTTGAATTTTATCTCAATTAGCATAGCTCAATTGAGCCTAGAGGAGTTGATTTAGCATATCAAGTGGACTCAAAATATCATATTAAAAGCTTAAATATAAAAGCTAAGGCTAAAGCCCAAAGAAGAGAGAAGAACGGTCACAACTATAAAAGCCCAAATTAGGACCTAATAAGGGGATCATTATTTAATTTCCCATTTAGAAACTTGTATATCTGGCCTTGTCATAAAAAAGACATGAAAATTAATGGTTGGAGTATCGCATTCTATAATGGCCACCACATTTCTTTTCTCTCTTCATTTATTCCAAAAATTTTTGCCTAAGAGTTTTGTACTGAATATTATCTCGAGTTTTAATGCTTTATCATTTATGTTATTGAATGGAAAATTTTTTGAGAATAATTGCTTGTTTATGTAGCTTAGTGCTCAGTGTCTCAAATTTTATCTGTTTTTTGTTAAGATTTGGTTGTTATCCTTATTCTACTTGTACTTTTTTCTTTTTGTTCTCTTAAACCCCTGCTCTCAACTTCTATCACCTCTCCACCCGCATCTCTAACATCCTCTAAGACTAGCCACTACACAATCCAAACTTCATAATTGTACCAAAATCCACTCTTAGCTAAGCTAGGCATGATTAGAACCTAATATTCTTCTCTACTCCTTGACACACATCCATCTTCTCCAAATCATAACCACACATCCCAAGCTTACCATCCCCAATAATTGCCACCCAGTCACCCCACCATAAACCCATTCATTAAAGATATCATTCTAAAATGGCTCAAACTATCTTACTCAAGACTAGTCTTGGCTTTCCTACTATATCATAATAAACCTATGACTCATCTTTAGATATTAAACTAAAAATCAAGAATTATTTCTAGCACCTAATCTCACTAAAAGCCCACCCACCCACCCTCCACCATCATTTTAGGTGCACTAAAACGTGGTTAAGGGTTTGTTTAGAGCCTTAATAATTTATTCTCTTTCTCGAAACTCTCTAGTCACAATAATGGTTCGGTCAAGAGTTCATGGGCCACAATAAAGCAGGCAAATTTTAAATGCAGATTTGCAAAAATAAACATCAAGTCCTCTAATAATGTGATGTTGAAATTAAAAACAAAAATTCCTGTGAAGCCAAAATGAGAGGTGGAGAAGAAAAGGAGTCGAATCCACCAGACTGAGTGGTTCCCTCATGCTTTTTTAAAGAAAGCGACTTAAATTGATATAATAAAAAAGGGATATTTACTTACAGACCACATAAAACATCTATATTTACAAGTTAATATGGACGATTTTTATGAACTACTGAATTGATGTTTTTACGTGTGTCATGATCAAACTAATCAGAATTTGATAAAAATGAAAAATTTGGGTTGGGATTTTATCATGAATTTGGATATTTGAGTAAGTATTTGAAAATTAGATGAACGAGAATGATAGATTTGTAAATAGCAAGTTTAGGTTGGTCTGTGTGTAATTGCCCAAAAAAATACTGCAACTTTGCATCAGGCGGGCTCGTTGGTTTAAAAAATGATATGATTGTGACCAATTGAAGCATCAGATAACTCAATTATTATGAGCAGAGCAAACGTGAGCATCCATTCATATAAAAGGCCGGAAAATGACATTCAATCATGCATTTTTTTTCACTGTTTTATCGGTAGAAGTTAACGATTCTGATTAATTATAGTGATCTTCGTGCGCATTAGCATCTTTGTTTAGATATTTAGTATTCTTGTGAGAATTGAATATGTTCATGAGATAAGCTGGCTTTTTCTGATTTTGATTTAATGACCGAATCATATAAATTGATGTCTAATTGAACCTTTAAGTAGCTGTTTTGATTTTCTGTCTTCAAAGTTAAAGCTCAGAATCGTTAATGTAAATTCTAAAGCTTTGTCAAGCCTGAGTGCTCTTTTACTCTTTTTTTTCACTCTCTGTCTTTTTATCTACTTCTCCCTTAAGGTCTCTACCGCTCTGATCCTTGGGCATGCCACAGAAGATAGATGTGGTTTTAACATCTTAAATGGTGTGGTGAGCGTGGAGTATGCTATCAACAAGAAGGAAAACAAAACCAACGAAGATAAATACATCTTAGATAAACTGCAAATAAGGAGCACAACAAAAAGTTTATGTAGCAACAGATCTAGAGCAGAAAGACCCATTTAGGAGGCCAGTACGGCAAAAAGGATAGCTAGCTCACAACGGTTCGGAAAAACTGACCGATCGTATATGCACACCACTCAATCAATTTCGGGCAGCTGACACATTACCCAGTGAATAGAGGAAGTATTAATTCAAAACCCATCTTATGTTATGGCAAATTTCTCTAATGTTTTCCCAAATCTAATTGACACTTGAGAAACTTGAATCCAAGTAGCAAAGCCGACAATAGCCCCAAAAAGATATGATTGGCAGAACAAAACAAAATGCTGCAGCATAGAAACTCTTGGTCTCCAACTTAGAATCGGACATTGCTCTAGAGATGATTCACTGATCAGTAGTAACAAGTTTGTGAAGGGAACAATGCAAATCACCTCAATAGCGAGTCTCAACGGTTACCCCTATAAAGGCGACAACAAGATCAACCTAAGTCCTAGAGAAATGTGAGATCTGGCCGAAGCCACAATTTGATCAAACAATTGAGACCTTAAAAATTATATAGTGCAAGCCAGCCTATATAATAATAAAATAATTTCAATGTTGATTCTCAATATTTTGTGTAGCTAATGTTTCTTTTTCAGATTAATTTCTCCTGGGCCACTCGTGTCACACATCACAAAGAACATTCAGTGTAGATTAATAGACGCAGGACATGGTTTCAAGAGTTTGAGATATGATTATTTAATTTGAATTATAATACTAATTTTAAGCTATTAATTTACTAATCAACATTAAATAATTTCTAATTTGCAAAGATCTTTTTAATGGCTAATGAAGCAATTCTACATGATATGCTTTATTTTTTAGGTTTGTAGCAGGCAACGGTTGGGTGACATATTCAATACAACTCAGAGGAAGGGGAGTGGCCAATCTAGGTGGTTTAGGAGGTCTGGATTGTGTTGAATAGAGTCCGTGCCTCCCCAAATTATGAGAGGAAAAAATAGACAAACCAGCAGAACCCAACAATCGAGGGAGCTAGGGGCACTACACTTTATATTGGAGGCTCAATCCCCCACACAAAGCACTACTAGAATCTGGTATGTAATTATGTGGTAGTAACTATTTCTTATGTACATGAGTAAGGAGCTTGGTCGTCCACCCAGCATTATAGAGTTACATGTTCGAACGCAACAGTAAGTCTCCGACCTCCTCGACGGGTCAATGTAAATAAAAAAATATTTATTTTTTATATTTTTTGACTATTAATGTTAAATATTATAGTTAATCTTTGGTTTTAATTATGTATGAGGAGTACGAGCAGTTCCGAGAGAGGCACAAAGAGTTAGACAACCATACCCCAAAATCCACCAGCAATAGTTGTAGTCAGTCTACCACTTCGCAGTCTTATTTTGAGCTATAGATGTGAACGATGATGAAGAAGAATGGGAGGGTCTACGGCCTGGGCACGAAGGGCATAACATTCAAGGTCGAGCTCTCTCATGTTCTAGTGGGTGGTTCGAGCTCGTTTCATGTAGTCATGAGGAGCTTACCAGGAGGGTCAGTGCCATGAATGAAGAACTTTATTAGATATGTGAAGGCCATTCTAGAGTTAAGGAGACTCTAGCACGCCTGATGGAGAGTGTTGCAGATTGCCTGAGTAAGTGGCCTTTAAGTTCTGTAGATGAAGAGGAGGAAGAAAATGGAGATGAGGAGGAATAGAAGTTTTATGTTTTTTTTAGCATGTGAACATATATTATGTGTTTGGATGTAAACATTCATGAATTTTGATTAATATTTGCTACATTATATTTTTTTTCATTGTTGGTACTTGTTTGTGGTTAGATTTTGAGTCCTGATGATGGATAAATAAATTGTTATATTATTGGTAATGTAGGTTGTGAAAATCTAATTGTTATTTTATTTTTTTTATACAAATTTGTGTCGGTTTTGCGTTGGAAATTCTGATGCTAAACCTTTGATATTTTTGATGTCACTTCATACAGTTTGAACTAAAATGATCCAAATATGCGTCTGCAAATTGTCAATGCAAAATTTGACATTATTGGAGTGGCAGCGTGGGGGTCATTATTACTGGTTAATGAAGATTCGTACAAATGCTTATTCCGACACAAAAAAATAGAAATAGACCTTTTTAACGCTAATTGTATTACCAACTCTGATCTTAACATCGACTATATAGATGTCGCAAGTCCAATGCTAAACAATATTAACGTCATATTTTTTCCAATTTTAACACTGTTGAGTAGAGTGTCGAAAGAACGCAGCCTAGCGAATGAAAAGCGTCGGGTGATGAATAGATCTTGACTTTGGGATGATGGATTAGCTGACACACTTATTTGGTAATCGGAGGTTTGGATACCATTAATTGAGTTGAACTCCATTAATGAGAATGACTTACTTTCGTTCAAGAAAGGTAAGCTATTTTCTCTTTGTTAAGCATCTCTTTTCTTAGCCACTCGAATAAAAGAAAGGTGTGAATGCTCATTAGAGATGGGGACTTTCTTAGAAAGATTTCGGGAAATGGGAGTTCTAACCCAATTCCAAAAAAATGGATTGGATCGAGGTTCGCGCAGAGAGGGAATAGGATCTCGACAAGGTTTGTTCTGCATCTCCATAGAATTGAATCCTACCAGTTGGAAATGTCATAAATCTTGTAGTGGGGACCTCTTCCACTAGTTCAATAAATGAGTTATGCTCAATAGCTTGTCAGTAACTATGAAACTTGATTGAGAATGCTCGCCTAATCGCCCAAAAACTAAATTTTCCTTATTGTCTAAGAGATAAGCTCATTCAAGATGGACAACTAAGTTTGAAGCTGAATTGACCAGTGTTGAATTACCTCTAAGGTCGATTAGGCTGTCAAAGATGTGACTCAGTTATTCTTATGGTGAACAGATGTCAAACTATGGTGATATCAAAGATAATATTAAT
Organism: Phalaenopsis equestris; assembly: GCF_001263595.1. Classification (NCBI taxonomy): domain Eukaryota; kingdom Viridiplantae; phylum Streptophyta; class Magnoliopsida; order Asparagales; family Orchidaceae; genus Phalaenopsis; species Phalaenopsis equestris. The sequence goes on from NW_018164909.1 coordinate 1,116,953, forward strand.
TATGATATTAAATTCAAAAGGAATATAAGAAATGATAAATCAAAGATTTTTTGGGATTTATGTGAAATGAAGAGTTTCTTTTTTTATATACTGTGTGGAAGGGTCATCTATAATTAGAGAGAGCTCCAAATAAAAGTGTTCATTTTTTCCTCCCATTTTGTCCCATATGAAAGCAATTTTTCTCTCACATCTTTTCCATCACTGCTTTTGGGCTTTACTATTTATTTGATGTTAGAGTGCACGAATAAATTGAGTTAAACAATCAGAGATAAGCTATCACCGAGAGAGAAGTTTTTTCGTTTAATAACTATTTGTATTCTAATTATTTTGAAAAATTCCAGAAAAAGAATGAATGGTTTCTTATAGACTTTATAAAAAAAATTCCAAGCTAAGACAGATAACAAACCACTAAAGATGACGGTTGAACAAGTAATTGAATTTATGTTCTCTCTAGGGCAGAATGAATAAGTATCAAAAGTCAATTTTTCTTTAAAAATCAAGTGCCTACAACAGGATTTAAATTCATGATGGTAGAGATAGATTATTGACTAACATTAGTGATGATAACTATAAAGACTATGAGAGATCATTATCTTACAGCTAAAATTAAATTTAATAGATGGGTCCTTCAAATATTCTTTTTAAGCTCCTAAAGAAATCCATAGACATGATAAAATAGAAGAGGAGTTGAAGCTCCCCAGCAAAGGCAATGGCTAGATTTAGAAAAACCATTAGAGGCATCATCATGGATGATGGAGAATCAAACATTAGAAATAAGGGTATTATTCATTTAATAGCAATGCCATAAATAAAAATTTCTCCTAAACATCATAAAATAAGATCATTATATTTTATTATGAACTTTGGTTATGTCCAATCCAACAACAATATTTGAATTCAATTGTTAGAGATTGGTGGAATAAATGATTTTTTGAGCTAAGATGATGATGTCCATTATATTATCATCAAGATAAAGTCTCATCAATTAGGGTTTATGATTTTAATTAAACATTTATCAAGCCTATTAGAAAATTGAATTACTAAATATTTTTTGAAACCATTTTCAAAGCTATTGAGCCTTAAATCTTTATATTCATCAAAGTTGAGCTTTTTATGAATAAACAGGACAGATGTTGATGCAAAATGCTAGGCTTAGGCACCCCAAAACGAATCAAATGATTTAGTGTAATTTACTTTTAGCTACCTGTTGGAATATTGTGAAATATTTCAGGTGTAATTTAATTTATTTTCTTCTTATCCTATTTAGTGTAATTTACTTGTTATTGCATACTTGTTCTTTTCAGGACAAGCTGCTTATCCTGAAACGCGGCCCGCAGGCTGGCTGCGGGGGTCGACCTGCGGCCTGCGTTTAGTGTAAAAACTCAAACGCAGTTTCGTATAAGCTGGCGAAACTCGCGAACCAAACGGTTCGGCGACATTTTGAAAACGCCGCCCGCACTTATAAGCTGCCCCAAACAGACCCTTAATCTCATAGAGAGAGAGAGAGAGATGAGCTTTTTTTTACGATGATTGTGGCTTCCTTTTCAAGCGATGTCAGCAAAAAAAAAATCAGGACCTTGCCTACTATTTAGGGCTAATAATAAGTGCGGCTTTACTTTTATGCTGATTAATGTGGTGGGTATAACAAGATCACCAGGGATCTGATATTATCAAACTGTTAGATTGTTTTTTGTCCTCTAACGATTAAAGAGTGTGGTTTACACCCAAAAAAGACTAGCTTCTCATGGAAAAATTATTACATCAGGATTCTGCATGTAGAGTTACTTGTAGAGTCTACTCTAGAGCTGACACGTAGAAAGCCGGGGTCCACCTTCATAAAAAATTAAAAAAAAAATGAAAATGCGCGACTCGACCCGACCGTGTTATAAGAATATTTCATTCGTGTTATTCTGAATATTTTCCCCGTTATTCATGTGTTATTGGTGTGTTATTGAGTTGATTTTGAGATATTATTGTTCTTTAAACAATAATACCACTAACACATGAATAAAGCGAAAATATTACTTCAATAACGCAATAATAACACATGAATAACACACCAATAACACATTAAAAACGCGCGACCTGGCTTGACCGTGCTATAAGAATATTTTCTTCGCGTTATTCTGAATATTTTTCGCATTATTCATGTGTTATTGGTGTGTTATTAAGGCGTTATTCATGAATAACTCTCCAATAACACATTAAAAACGTAAAAAATATTCCTTGGCATGAATAACACCTCAATAACACACCAGCAACACATGAATAACGCGGGGAAATATTTAGTCAAGCCGGGTCGTGCGTTTTCAGTCTTATTTTCATTTTTTATGCGAGTGGGCCCTAGTTGTCCACGTGTCAGCTCGAGACTGTACTTCACAAGCAGCTCTATATGTGGAGTCCTGATTGACACAATTGCTGCTTTTGTGAACCATGAATGGCTTTATGCCATTTAGGCTAAGGATAAAAAAAAAAATAATTAAATATTTTCTTAACCAAATTCTTGGCTTTCTTTTCCATTTTTGGAGCAGACAATCAATATAGGTTTAGCTAATTTATATTTTTGTTACAAAATAATAAAAATTATCATACAATATAAATAACTTATGTTGCAGTTTACAACCAATTATTATATCGGACCTAAAGTTAACAAACAAGAAGCAATTTTCTCTAATTTCAGACAAGTTGCATCTTGAAGATGGCCCGAGAGACAGTGAGCTCAATCTCCACTGTTCTTCCCAACTTGTAACGGTCTGGCTAATATATTTATATATATAGTGAGAAACTCCTTCTTCAAGGATATTGTAAAGCTTCAATACAGTTTGCATTTAGTAATAAAACCATACGAGGCACTGTGTATATGTAGCTCTCATAGCACTAAAATGGTAGTACAAATGATAAGATAAGCAATTAAATGGAGACCTGGAGACCCGAGAGAGACGCGGGAAAAATGAGTTGGTCTAAACCATTTCAAATATGTCACGTGTTTTTTTTTTTATTTTTTTATAATTTTTTTATGCTAAAACTTATATTTTATTATTTGAATGAGAGAAAATAAAGCATGTAATGTGCGGCCCGATCCGTCTAGAAAAAGGCAAATACAACAAAATAAAGAGATCAAAACTTTTGACGTTTGGGGTTCATCCGGAGTTTCATATTCTGAGAACAACATTAAGGTCTCTAGGGTTTAATCTATGGTTTGTCGTTTGACATTTTTTAATCCCTGAGATTCCTCTGTTATACCAAGGTTAGGTTTCAACATTTTGTTTATTTTTCTCTTTAGTTTCTTTATTTTTGTCTGTCGATATTGTCTTATTCTAGGGCTTCACATGTCTGTTTGTCTTCAAGCTTAACGACGAAGAAGAAACTGGGACCTCGTAAGAATCAAAATACACATGTAATAGTTGTTTGTGTGATCTAATAGTTGTCTTTCTGGTAAGTAAATCTGGTGATATGCTTGCAAATGTGAGATGATCCTTTTTTTTTTTTATGGTTGTATTTTTTGTTTCGTAACTGAAGAACTTTTTTTATTTGTGCTTTTTTTTATGCATGCTCCTAAAATACAATTATTTTGTATTGGTTGTACTAATTTATCTTAGTAGAACTGATACAACACGATTTTGATGAACAGGATGCAGCAATGTTTGAGTAGGTTAAAAATCTGAAAAAAAAAGACTGAGTTTTCTATTGTACAATCATGTTGTATTGGTTGTGCTTGTATAACTCAGTACAATCGATACAACATGGTTCTACTGAAGTAAGAATAAAATAAAAATGGTATATATATAGAATGAATTTTTAATTTTTACTTTTGCATAAGATTATCTTATTATTTTTCTTGTACAACTATGTTGTAGTGGTTGTATTCAGAGAACTCAGTACAATCGATACAACACAGTTATGCTAAAGTAAGGTAGCAATGTTGAGTTGTGTTTAAATTTTAAATAGAAATAAAAGAATGTATATAGATAGAATGAATTTTTATTTTTTTCTTTTCCTCGTACCAATGATTTTCTTATTAATTCCCTTGTATAACCATGTTGTACAACCGAGACAACATGGTTGTACTGAAGTAAGTAAATAATGCTCAGTTTTTTTTAAAATTTGAATAAAAATAAGAAAATTGTATATATATAAAATTAATTTTTAATTTTTGTTTTTACTCATTCCTATAATTGTTTGATTATTTTTCTTGTGCAACCAAGTTGTAGTGGTAACTCAGTACAACCGATACAACACAGTTATATTGAAGTAAGACACGTAATGATTATGTTGTTTTACATTTATATTCTTAATAGTTTTTTGTTTTATTGTTTTAATAGTGTATTTGAAAACTTTCAATAGAATAACCAATGGAGGAATTACGTTCAGGTGTCAACCCTCAGCATTTCAAGCAGTATGTGATTAATTTTCACATGACAACCCTGAAAATGTTGTTATCATATTGAGGAATATGCAAATTCATCACTTTTTGAAGGTTCCACCCATCCAACAAGACATAACACTTATTGTGCATGTTCTTGAGTGTTGGAATGTTGAGAGGCAAGCCTTTTTTGTCGATGACCACAAGTTGAAGTTCACTGTAGATGTAGTGGCTCTTATGATTGGTTTATCAAATTGAGGAATCGAAGTTAATTGGATGAGGGGCCTCTATCCAAGTTTACATCCATAGATTTTAAAATTAAAATTAAAATCTCAATCTTAATAAAAGTAGTTATAAATCTATTAAACCTTTCATTAAATTTTTGCTTACAAACTTATTTTTTTCCATACAACCCCTATAAGGTACCTATGGATCTTCTTTTTTTTAATAGAAATGTACATGAATTTGCACAATATAACTGGTCAAAGGCTATATGGAAATTTTTGGTAGACTACTTTGACAGCCTAATTGATAAGTCCCAACTTCATAAGCCTTTTGGCTATATGAGTGGCTATGTCACTCTTTTTATGATATGAATTCTTAGTTTATCATGTTTGTCAGCATGTTCCTTATTGCTTACATGCTATTGTATTATATTTCATTGTATTGCAGGTATGGTTTTTTTAGCATACCAATATTTTTTTCTCTACAATGCTACATGCAAGACTCTATATAATGTGGTGGTCGAAGTCAGTGGCAATGAGAAATAACAACTATAGTGTTTTTATTTCAGAGTTGTCAGATGATCAAGTAAAACTTGTTGTAATAAAGTATGTTATTTTCATCTTTATAAAAATGTTTAGTAACTAAGAAAACTTATCTATTTTTTACATGTTTACAATTATTTTAGGAATATAACCATAAAAGAGTCAGCATTGTTATCTACCCTTTCCCATGTACATTACTTATCAGCAACCACCTCTTCTCCCTCGCCAAGAGATCACTAAATTCCATTTTTGAAATCTACACCCGTAGCCACAAATGAAGCCACTCATAGCCATCTACATATTCCTTCAAACATTGAAAATTATAAATTGATTATGTCTATTGAGTAAAGGCTTATATCATTCAAAGCCTCAATAAATAATAAGCTCAGGCAAATTGAGGTTGCCCTATGTAGTGAGAGCACAAGAATAAGTGCAGCGGATGCACAAATAAGGTCTGTTGAAGACCAAATAACTGGAGAGAAAAGTATGATCCATTGTCCTCAAGATGTAAATACAGTGATAAACACATCTCCTATTGATTTAAATTTAATAAATGAAGAATTAAATATAGGAAAAAGCACACCACTGATAGGGGTGGAGGAAGATAATATGGGAGAAGTCATTCCCCCACCTAAGCCAGCTCAACATCAATTGATGGAAAAGAATATGGGAGAAATCCTTCCCCTCCCCCCCCCCCCCCCCCCCCAAGCCAACTCAACCTAAAGTTCATGAGAAAAATAAGGAAGAAATCAACTTCACACCTAAGACAACACAACATCATTTGGAAGAGAAGAATAAGGGAGAAATCACTCCCTAACCTAAGCCAACTCAACCTCAAGTGGATGAGAAGAATAAAGGAGAATTCACCCCCGGGTACCACCACCAACGCCTCCTTCCCCAAGCCAAATCAACAAGTGGAGGAGGAGGCTGGAATAATGTAAGGGGGACATAAAATTATTAACAACACTGTAAAGCATAAAGAAGACAAGAAACAACTGGGTTGAAGACTCCATTCACATGGCCTCCAGCACATAGAGAAAAAATAATAATAAAATTAAGAGAGAGAGAAGCTGCAAGTGATGTGCAAAAGATTAATAAGGTGTGATCTACATACATTAATACTTTACTTATAATCCTCCAATTATGATCAATTTATTCTATTAATTACTTAATTACTGTGACATAAGCCAAAAAAAAAAAGATCTAGAAAGTTAGGAGAGAATGTGGGCTTGGAAGAAGAAAAGATGGAGGTAATATGTACTTCATTATAAAATATCATATTATTATGAACTTCACTCTAAATAAATTTTGTAAAAACTTGCAACCAAAACAAGCCATCGAAGAACAACCCAAGAGGAAAGAATATTACAACCTGCAGAGAAAGAGAAACTCAAGAGGAGTGAATTATCAAATTCACATCTTAACTGCATAGATTTATCTATTTTAATAAAAATTTTCTATTTTTTTCGGACTTTATTTCTTTACAAGGTTATGGTAAATTTAGAAATTATGAGAAAGAAAGTAAAGCATTTGCACAGCATGTAAATAAGGTTGCATTGGCATAATGTAAATATGTTATTCTTCCCATCATGGAAAAACAACATTGGACATTGTTGGTGGGCAAACTGGATGGAAAAAATGGTTATTTTATGATTTACTATCTAACTTGATACATGTACCAATGTCGTCCCAAGCAGTAATTTTACTTTATGATTTATTGAGACATCTCATATTACACAAATATGAATTTCCTAATCTTGTTAAACTTGTCAGATCGGACTTCTGAATAAACGTTTTGGTGAGGCGTTCGGCTCTCCCGTCACAGAATGGCCTATGCAAGTTGTTGAGAATATCCCACAACATGATAACAGTTTTAATTGTGGGATGCATGTTTGTAAATATATAGAGGCCACGTTTCCAAACCACTGATTAATTTGAGGAATCAGATGAACTGGGCTAAGAAAATGCCCATATTCAGGGCTACTTTAGCTTATTGGTTATACTGTGATACAATCAAATAGCTTTATACCTAACATTACTCTTTTATTCAAATTAAGGTTTTGTCCATCTGATGATGTATTGTGTAAAGTATGTAAAATAATGTAAATTTGTGCAATATCATTATTTATTCTATAAATATTACACGACACCTTTAATGAGCACAAGATTTTTTTCAATTTGTTCTGAATTATCAGGCTATAAAGGTAATTTGTTAATCTTTATATGTACAATACAACACAGTTGTAATGCACAAATTTTCTAATCTCTATATGTACGTAACTCAGCACGATCGATACAGATTTGTTGTACTGAGCAAATTTGTTAATCTCTCTATATAGGTAACTCAATACAACCAATACAACATGGTTGTACTGAAAAAATTTGCTAGTCCCCATATGTAAGGTAACTTAGTACAACTCATACAATATGGTTGTACTAAGATAAATTTCCTTAATGATACATTTGTATGCAAGACTAAATTTGTGTGTGATCTCTCGGTACAACTGTGTTGTATCGGTTGTACACAAGGTACCAAAATTTATAAAGTTGGTTCAGTAACTCAGTACAACCGATACAACACAGGTGTACTGAGTAAATTTGCTAGTCTGCAGTTACTAACCCCACTATTTATGTTAGTACTACTATTTACCTTTAATTACAGGAAGGTAAATAAATAATGTAAATTCATTTAAGGGGTAACTCAGTATAACCAATACAATATGGTTGTACTGAGATAATTTTCCTTAATCATATATTTTTTTATGCAAGTCTATTTACATGTGATATCTTCAGTACAATCATGTTGTATTGGTTGTTCCGGAGCTACCAAATTTTATAAAGGCATTTAGGTAGCTCAGTACAACTGATACAACACGGTTGTACTAAGCAAATTTGCTAGTCTCCCGTTATTGATTTAACTGTTTATGTTAGTACTACTATTTACCTTTGGTTTATGAAAAGGTAAATAAGTTAGATAAATTCATTTAAGGAGTAACTCAGTACAACTAATTCAATATGGTTGTATTGAGATAAATTTCTTTAATGATATATTTGTATGCAAAACTATTTATGTGTGATCTCTTTGGTACAACCATTTTGTTTCAGTTGTATCTAAGCTACCAAATTTTATAAAGGAGGTTAGGTAGCTCAATATAACCGATACAACATTGTTGAACTAAGCAAAATTTCTTAATGATAGTTATGCATCAAATTTTATATAAAACAGATGCTTACTCGGAATACAGCAGATACAAAAAATATTCTTAAAGATACTGATGTTTTGATTTTATATACAATCAAATCCATCTAGACAATTATGTTCTCATTCATTATTGCAACATCTAAAAGCTCCTTATTACAAAATCATGTGATTCTTTACCTAATTATATCTGGGTTGTTATGCCTTTTTGAGACTAAAGATTCCTTCACCTAATTATGTACATTGTCATCTCGGTGTAGCCAATGGATGACTTATTTGTGCTTGAAGATGATCTGAATTCCTGTTAATGTGGATATACCATTAGTACAGAAAAACCTTGGAAAAAAAATTAAAATTCTTGCAAGGGGACCTATATTAAACAATGAGACATAGCAGAGAAAAGAGTTGCAGTAGATGTCGTAAAACATTAGGGCATAGTAGAGAGGGATTGTTGTCGATGCCTCTTCATGACCTTCAACTATTATTTATTTATCTTTATATTTTGTTATAAAAACATTGATTTAGTTGAGAAAAAAATTATAATGATTGTAAAAATAACTAAAATAAAAATTACTCTTATATTTTTTTTCTTCTCCAGGTGAGATTTCAATCTTGCATTAGTAACAAATTTTGGTCGCATTTTGGATGGATCTTTTGCCCGTATATTATCATTCTCAGTGGTATTTTTCCTCTTCATAGACTTCATCAACTGAGGTGAGTTTCCTCCACATATTAGTTCGATATCGTCTGATAACTTCTTTAAGGTGACTAACATATATTGTTATGCTTTTACGTTATCTTGTGCTCTGTAGCTTTTTTTATATGAATACTTGCTGATGTGATTATGAAATATAAATGAAGTGGAAGGCCAACTACTTCATTCAAACTCTCTAATTTTTTTATAAGTAGTATCTGGGTGAATATTTTTCTTTATTTTACTGGACCAACTCATTAGCAGATACTTTTCCGGTATTCTAACAATATGTTCTTAACATAATATCTTGATACAGTGAGAGCAAAGTAATCTAAACATCTAAAATTTCCTATAGCTGCATTGTACATCGGAACTGATTTTATCATATTGGGCAGTCCAAATCTTAGAATTTCCATTTTTATATAAATTTCTAACCATGTATTCTAAAGAACTTTGATTAGTTTTTTCTGTAATCAGTCCACATGCCCCGAGAGATATTCTCCTTCAAAGAAGAAATATAACTTTCTTATGTAGAATGCAACTGCTTGCTTCAGTATTGGGCTGATTCTTGCAATGAGAACAATCATAGATTGGTCGCATTTAAAATCCTCATCTTTTCAGTTTCTTTTCCATGTATCCATGATTTTTTCCAATCCTAGAAAACAATTAGTGATGGAGCTTGTGGATTTAGAAATTTCATGCCACACATTATTTATAGACTCACTGCGTTGTGTTGATAGAATTTACATACAAAAAGTATCTTTATTGAATGTTTTAGACTACTTAGTTTTAATTCTATATAACTTACTTAACCAAGAAATATCTTGGTTGTTTTCTTTATCAATAATCTTAGACCATACTTTATCAAACTCCTCTTTTGTATCACATTTAGTCATACATATGCAGAGTAGTCAACCACTTCCTCTCTAGTGGCTACATGATGTAGCTCCAATATTCCATTATTCAGCTTTTCCTTGATGAAGAACCTATCAATCTCCACATGTTTGTTTCTATCGTGTTGCACTAGGTTGTTGGCAATTTTGATTGTTGACTTGTTGTCGCACAACAAATTCATTTGAGCTCCTTGATCAACCTTGAGCTCTACCAATAAGGTTCTCAGCCACATCATCTCGGCAACTCCTAAAGTCATGACCCTATATTCTGCCTCTGATGTTGACCCCGCTACAACCAATTGCTTCTTAATCTTCAAAGAGACCAAGTTGCCTCCTACAAACATGCAATATACAGATGTTGACCTCCTGTCATCAACACAATTCACCCAGTCAGAGTCACAATAGCCCTAAATACCTACATGTCCATTCTTCCTGAAGATCAACCCATCTCCTAGTGCACTTCTCCAATATCTTAAAATCTTATACACAACATCCATGTGTCCCTTCCTCGGATCATGCATGTAGCGACTTACCACACTTATTGCAAATGATATGTCAGGATCGACGAATGCGACTCAAATATATAGATGACCTACCAAACTTTAGTACATCTCTCGATCAAATGGATTTCTAGCCTCTGCACTCAACTTTCCCTTATGATCAATTGGTGAAACTGCAGGCTTGCATCCTGATATGATTGTTTCTGTAAGCAAGTCTACCCCACATACTTCCTCTGAGATAGTAAAACCACCTTGCTCCACAAGCCAGCTCAATCCCAAGGAAATATATAAGTTGTCTCAAGACCTTCATCTCAAACTCTTTGCCCAATCTCAACTTTAGCAACACAATCTCTCCATCGTCATCACCAATGGTTATCATATCATCCACATACACGGCAAGTATAGTGGTGTGAACACCATTTCTTCAAAAGAACATTGTGTGGTTGACATTGATCTGTTGATATTATATGTCTATCATTGTCCTCCTGAACTTGTCAAAAAAAGCTCGAGGAGGCTGCTACAAACCGTACAGTGACTTCCTGGGTCTACATACCTTGCTCGTTGTTTGGTTTGTACTGAAGCCTAAGGGTATCTCCATGTACACCTCCTTCTATAGATCCTCATGAAGAAATATATTATTCACATCCAGTTGGTGTAACCGCCATCCACCATTCATAGTTAGAGAGATGAGAGTCCTAATTGTGTTCTTCTTCTCCAGTTGTGCAAATGTTTCATCATGGTCGATGTCATATGTCTGACTATACCATTTAGCCACCAACCATACATTGCAACGATGAATTTCTCCTTCTGAGGTCTATTTCACAATGAAGACCCATTTGCACCCGTCTTTTTCCTTGTTGGTAACAACACGAGCTCCCGCGTTTTATTCTTCTAGAGAGCAACAAGTTCCTCCAACAAGGCAGTTTTTCACTGTGGATCCTCCTTAGCTACTTGTCAACACTTGCGTATAGAGACAGTGTCCAAAGCTGCAATGAATACTCCATATACAGGTGATATGTTAGATATGAGACAAACTAAGCAAAGTCATGTGAGAAATCAAAACGATCAAGAGAATAACCTGCATTGTTGCTAGAGGTCCTCCTTAAAGTCATGGTAGTGGGAGAAGGAAGAGGAATCATATCACTTGTGTAATCTGATTGTTAGGTAGATGGTGTAGGTGTATTAGGAGTCGGGGTAGACCGAGACAAGGGATTTGATGGCATGAGTGGCATGATAGACACAGTTCCCTCATTCTACCTCCTCCTCCTTGTGTACACTCTCAAATCCCCTTGAGCTTGAATTACACCATCTTTGAGCACATTTTTTTCATTATTCGGCTCCTCCTCGGCTTCATTTTTCTCATTTTCCGACCCTTCCTTAGTAGATTCTTCCCAAACAACAAGACAAGGCATCATTCCCACATGTATCAATCTCTCGACATCACTACTCTCCCCTCTCGCCTCATACCTTCAGTATCTGGGAAGTCACCAAAAAGTGAGATCACCTCTAAGAAATAGTATGGTTTGAATTCTCTAAACGTCATATTCATACTGACATTCTCCTCTTTGTTAAAGCTCCAAGAAACATATCTCTTCTGAGTAGCAGAATACCCCACAAAAGCATACTTCACAACTCTAGGATCTAGCTTCCCTATTAATGGTCTATTGTGCTTCACAGGACATACACAACCACATAACTTCAATGGAAGAATCCCTCCATTATCTCCTTTCATTAACTCACAAGAAGATAGCCACTCCAACTCCCTTAAGGGCATTCTGTTGATCGATTGAGCTGATGTTAAAACTGCTTACCCCCATAAGTGCTTTGGGATTTTTATTAATATCAACATGTTTCGGTTTACCTCTAGAAGGTGTTTATTCTTCCTCTCTGCCACTCCATTTTGTGTCGATGTGTACGGACGTGTGGTATGATGTTGTATTATTGGGCTAACAGGTACTCCTCAAAAGCCTTATTGGTATAATTTTTCTTATTATCAGACCTCAATATCTTCACTGCTGCACCATATTGAGTCTGAATCTCCCTGTGAAAGTCTTTAAATCAAGCATGCACATCACTTTTTTTCCTCATCATATATAGCCAAGTCACAAGAAAAACAAACAAGGAACGTCACAAAATATCTATAATCATTCATCAAAGTTGTAGAACAAGGCCTCCATACATTAGAATGTATCAAATCAAGAACATCAAAGCTCTTCCCAGAACTAACATAAAAGCTCCTAGTGAGCTTGCAAAACTCACAAGCAACACACACCAGTTTCTCCTTATTTGTCTTTTCATACAATAATGGATACAAATGACTCAATAGACTGAATGAAGAGTATCTCATCAACATGTGATGTAGTAATAATGCATCGTCCATACTTCTCTTAGGTCCTTCTGCTCCAACATTCTCAACCATGGATGTCAAGGCTAAGTCTATCCCCTCTCTATCTAAGTATCAGAGTCTACAATGTCATGTGTCAGTCCCAAGTCTTCAGCCAGTCTCCTTGTCTTGAAAGATCATCTTAGGAATATTAAATGAAACAACATATTTTAGTTGAAGAATAATGACACTAACAAAATAAAATATTCAAAATAAATGAGATAGTATGCAAAACATTGGACAAATTCGTAGATTCTATACCCCTCACTGTACCCTTACCAACCACAGGTTGTGTTGTACCATCAGCACTTTGAATACTCTCGGGAATTGTTAGACGGGTATAAGAAGAAAACTCCCTATCATTATTTATCATATGTCAATATGCATCAGAATCTATTATTCATTATGGTGTTCTTGTGGTGGATGTTGAGGCAAGAGCATGTATATCACGAGTACCTTTGGTTGAGTGAGCATAACTAGCAAGGTTTCCCTTGGATGACGATAAGGTGGATGCATCCCCAGTGACACATCACATGTCGCTCCCTGCTTACTCTTCAACATCTCCAGTAACTCGTGATCTTCATCAGTAAAGACCATTGTCTCTCCCTCGTTCTCCGCTCTTTTACCCCTTTGCTCCCCATGATTACGACTACGACCTCTAGGCTATACATGTCCACCAGTTATTTCTCCTTGGGTAGATTTAGGCACATCTTGCTTAGGTGCCTGACTTCTAAGCAGTCGTAGCACCTGCGGGTCTCCCTTGAGCATCTATCCTACCTGAGTTTGAGGCAACCAAAGCTACTCTCATTCCTGGAAGTCCACTCGGCTGAGTTGAAACACGTGCTGAGATAGGATCCCATCGAGACACTAGCTCTTTGTATGAGTTCGACCAAAACCTTCAAAGTTTTAAGACCCATCTTCCTCAGAAGATAAAATCCTTTGCCTGCCATAATAACTCTTTGTTTAGTATTGCCCAATCAGCCCTTGCCAAATTCTATTCCGCGAGAGGCCGCTTAAACCTTTCTATTCGTCGAGCCCTGTGCAGAAATCCTCCGAACTGTGTGATCCACTGCCATAGCCTTAGTCGATTCGCCGAACTCCTCCCTGTGCGTATGCTTCCATCTGCGACCGATCTTGATTGTGCCTGTCGCACCTCCCAGGCTACACTTGATCTTCTCTCGCACAATCTACGCAACGGGATTGTCGATCATTCTCCCTCCTTGCATGGAGCCTCTATATTCACGAGACCATTAGCCTTGCACAATGCCGTGACTTTCCTTTGCTCTGTGCCAGTCCGCTTTTTTCCTCCTGCGCACAATGCCGCTCTGCTTTGTCCTAATCCGCATGTCAGAGATGAGCGATCTTCTCTGTGTCGTATCTCCCTAACTTTCTCCCACCTCTCGCACGAGTATGCCGCAACCCACGAAACAGCTAGCAAGGGAACCAGTGACAGTTTCGACGATGAACAAGCCGCCCAACCCAGTTTGCTCTGATCGCTATTGTTTCGTGATGAGGAGGAGATGAAGAGGACGCTCGCGAAGAGGAGGATGCACGCCAATCAGCCCATTGTTGGTACCATAAAGAATTGATTTCTCTAGAAAAAACTTGTTCAATTCATCAATCACTTAGGCTTATATAAAGCCTTACACCAATTTACAAATAACTTCCTAGACTTTTTTTTTATATTTCCTAGTTACAATTAAGACTCTAAACTAGAAACAAATTTCAACAGTTTTGGGTAAGGTGATAGCTGTGCGGTGTGGTTTGCATGTTAATGCTAAGGAATGTATTGACCAATCTTAATACTCTGAGGTTAAATGTAGATTTTAGGTCGGAAATGAGTTTGTATATGGCGGTTTGAACACTTCCTGTTATAAGCATGTCATCCACACAGACAAAAAAGTAAATGGTTACCAAATGATGCTTGTCAATGAGAAAGGACGGGTCACTACCGAGGCTGAACTGGTTTGCTTGTAGATGATTAATTAGTTTGTGGTACCCTGATCGAGGAGCTTGTTTGAGGTTGTAGAGCGCCTTTCTCAGCAAGCATACTGGATGAGGCTATTGGTGATCTCGGAATCCCAGAGGTTGACACATGTAGATGGTTTCCTCCAATGAGCCATGAAGGAAAGCGTTAATAATATCAAGTTGGCATACAGGCCGCCGGTGTTGGAGAGCGGTGGTGAAGAGAATGCGTATGATGGGTAATTTTGCTACCGGGTTGAAAGTAGTGTTGTAGTCTAAGCTTGCTTATTGTTTGAAGCCTTGACCACAATGTGAGCTTTATACTTGCCACTGTTTCATTTGAGTTGCACTTCGTCCAGAAGGTCCACTTGCAACCGATTATGTTATGGCGAGGTGGAGGACCGACAAGAATCCAATGTCTTGTTGTTGGTGAGCTTGAAATTCTAAAGACATGGCTTGTCACTAGTGGAAATGTTTGATAGCTTGAGCATATGAAGTATGGTCAGCCGGAATGGAGACGGAGGTGTTCAGGTTGAAGGATTGGAGTTAGTGGTCATGAAGTATCTGGTATGGTTGAAATTTCGAGTGAGGTGGGGGTGGTTCGGGTATGGGTGAAATTTCAAGTGAGGTTGGTGAGGTGTTACTGTGAGGGTGTGAAGTGATTGGAGTTAGAAGTGTTGGGGGAATGTTTGGAGTGGATATGGATGGTGTGATAGGATGTGTATTGATAGTGAAATATGGGAAGCTTTGTTCGTTGAATACAACATGACGAGAGACGATTGTTTGGTGGGTTTGGGGGTTATAGCAATAATAACCTTCGTGGAATGGTGAGTGCCCAATGAAAATACATGGAGTTGTGGGAGATAATTTATCGAGAGTTTCAGGTTTTTACTGTGGAAAGCATAAACAACAAGAAAATATGAGGTGAGAGTAGGTAGGAGGGGAGTTTTGTAGTGGTTCGTGAGGGATTTTAGGCATGCAGTTTTGGAAGGCATCCGATTGATGACATAAGTTGTTGTCATGAGGGCTGCAGCCCAAAATTTGGAGCTTAGATGAGCGATCAGAAGTAAGGTTCTTGTAATTTGAATGAGATATTATTGTTTTCTTTCAGCAACCCTATTTTGTTAAGGTGGATAAGGGCAGCTAAATTGGTGAAAAATGTCTTGAATTTGTAGATAGTTTTGTAAGTAGTGAGATGTGAATTGTCCCCATCTATCGATGCGAAGAATTTTTATGTTCTTATTGAATTGATTTTGAAGCATTTTGTGAAATGAGATGATTTTGCTAGTGGTTTCAGATTTAGCAACCATAGGAAACACCCAGAGATAGCTAGAATAGTCATTAACTAGAAGAAGATAGTTCTTATAACCTTGAGATAACATGGTAGGGGCAGGTCCCCAAACATTAGCATGAATAAGTTAAGCAAGACATTTTGATTTTGAACTAGAAATAGGAAGAGACTGTCATGACTATCCGACGAGTTACATTCATTACAGAAAGAAAAAAAAGTAGGTATGGTTGTAGGAGCTGTTATGGAGATAGCCTTGGTGGTGGCTTGATCAGGATGACCTAGCCAGCGGTGCCATATTGCGATAGAAGATATGGAAGTACTGGGAGCAAAATAGGTGGAGAAGGGATAGAGACCATCCTTGCTAGGTCCTTGAAACAGAGTTTGGTTTGTCCTCTGATCCTTGATAATAAAATCAGATTTGTTAAAGAAAATATCACCATTGCTATCGCAGATGAGTTGGACAGAGATAAGATTGTGAGTTAGGTGTGGTGAGTGTAGAAGTTGAGGGAGTTGAAGCTTACATTGCGGCTTTTGTAGTATATGTTTGCCCGAGTGAGTGATGGGAATTGTCAAACCATCCCCAATAGTGACTGAATTGGATCTAGAATACGGTGTAGCAAGTTGAAGGTGCTATAGATTGGATGTGAGCTGAGAGGTTGCACCGGAATCAAGCAACCATTCATCAGTTGGAGAATTATTGGATGTTATAAGGGCTGCATCAATTTTTATAGAGGGATACATGTTAAAGCTAGCTCGGTGCTTGGTAATTGTTTTATGTCCCGATTTACCACATATTTGATATCTAGGGTAGAAGGAAGGAGTTCCAAAGCTGCAGTCACCTCGAGCAGATTGAGAGTTGCCACAAGTGTTAAAGGTACCTTTGGGGCCATGAGGTTGTTTTGCTTGACCACAGTTAGCTGCATTGTTTCCATATTGAGGGGTGTAGAGAGCCATAGCCTTGATGTTTAAATCCTTAGCAAGCTCAGCTGAAATATTGGTCTCTTTGCTGCATAGTAATGAGTAGAGGTCTTCGAGCTTGATGGGGTCCGACCGTGTGCGGGTGGCGGTTTTGAAGGATTGAGAGGATGTTGGTAAACCGTTAAGGGTGTGAAAAATGATGTTTTCAGGATCAATATAACCACTAGCTGCAGCAATGTTGTCGACAAGTGATTTAATTGTGAGAAGGTATTGAGTCATTGATTGGTCCTTCATATAAATGTGGTGGAGTTCATTTCGAAGTTGGATAACACATGGTATATTGGTCAATTAAAGCCGGCTGAAGAGGGTTTTCCAGATTTCCGACATGGAGTCAAAGTTGAGAATGTAGGGAAGGATTTTGGGAGAAATTGTGGAGTAGATGGCTATGGATAACTTCTGATCAATGAGTTGCCATGTAAAACATTGCAGGTTCTGGATTATGCGGTCGTTGGAGACTTGGATTTGGGATGGAGGACAAATAGTCGAGCCATCCAAGAAGTTATCAAAGCCATTGGCCTTGATGAGCTTGTGAATTTGGGATTTCCAAGCGGGGTAGTTGTCAGTTATAAGTTGTATGTAGGCAATGTTTTTGATATTTGACATCAAAAATTTGAAAGAAAGAGGGTATAGGGATTTTAGCCATGTTGAGGTGAGAGGATTTGAAGATGAGTTTGTATAGGAAGAGGAGATAGACACTTTGAGAAAAGCAGTAGAAGAGAAATGGAGAGATTAGGATGTGAACCTGGCTTGCTCTGATACCATGAGAAACTCCTTTAAGGATTTTGAAGACTTAAAATCTCTAAAGCTCCAATACAGGTAACAGAGAGAACATGGAAGAAAAAAAGAAATCCACTCAAGGTTTTGCATTTAGCAATAAAACCATACACAACTAGATATATATGTACTACCTTTTTACTGTTATATTCTCCATTTAATTGCTTATCATATGTACTGCCTTTTTTACTGCTATGTGAGATATATATATATATATATATATATATATATATATATCTCACATATAAAGCTAGTAAATATGATAAGCAATTAAATGGAGAAGTGGAGACCCGAGAGACGCAGGAGGCAAAGCCATTTGTCCATCAGTCAGATTCTGTTATAAAGGAAATAAAGCCTTTTCCGCAAAGATGTTAGAATAATATATAGGGATTTTATACATATATGTATATATTATCTTCAAATCTGCCATGAATCCACTAATGCAGCATTTTCAGATGTCAAGGTGGAATTCTCCAGCCTTTCATTCATCGCTTTCTAATACATGACTTAACTGATCAATCAAGTTGCAAAAAACTTCATGCAGAGCGGGGGATTGATCTTTGCGAGAGCGAGCAACGACGAAGGAAGAATCCACAGCCCGTCCCCACAGATCAAACCAGAAGCAACTGCCGGCACCAAAAGTGCAGCCTTTTGGCTGTTAAACTGATGCCAGAAAAAAACTATCAAACTCCCCACACACATATCAATAGCAAAGCTAGCCCCAACCAAAAAGGGAACCGCCATGGCCATCGGATTCCATACTTAGTTGGGAAGAGATCCCTCATCAGGTTAGCTGCCACGGCAAAGCCAAAGAAACCATAGCAAAGCTGCAAGCAGTGTTGAGGAAGTGCAGAGAAGCCCTGAACACCCAAAATGGCCATGTTTCGATAGATGAGAGCATATGGAGCTTTGAAGCTTCCATCCGGATTTCCGACATCGAATGCTTTATAGAAAAGGAAGAAGGTCAAAGGAGCAATAATGCAGCCCATGGACGTTCCAATTGCCTGTGAGAGGAGCATTGATGTTGGTGAAGTGAGGGTGAGATGGCCTGTCTTGAAATCGTGCATAAGATCAGCAGAGACAGAGACGACTGATTTGATCAAACCACAACCTACAAGACCGGCTATCACTCCCGAGTCTTTCCCTGCCAAAGATGCAAGGATGAAGAGAGCCACTTTGCCATAGTTGTATGCCATGTTCATGTCAGTAAGGCCCGCTCCATATGCATTGCAGAAACCGAGCGCAGGTGCGAGGAGATAGGCTGTTATTACATAGTACCATTTCACCACTGGGAACATGGAGGGAATGGCAACGAGGGCAACTATGGTGAAGACTGCATAACCAGTGTAAGCTACCCATATGGGAATATTCCCTGTGACGAATAACTCATTTCGCCGTATATCGTCGAGAAGGTAATTGTTATGCTCTGCTACTATAGTTCAGAGTTGCAGTTTGAATAAAGAAATTGAACATGGTAAACTTGTTGTTTAAGATTCATTGCATAGTTACCTTTTTTAATGCTTTTGTTTCTTGATCTAGCATGCATGTTTCTTGCTATGAAAGCAAGAATTTTGAGAAAATTGTAGATTCCATCTCCAAGAATGAGGGCGATGGAGATGAAAACCTGCAAGAAAAGATGGTGTATGAGGAGCAGAATCAATGAAATGATAATGAAGGTACTTTCTAATTTGCTTATTAAGAATGAAATAAATTCAATGTTATGAACCTTGTAACCCTGCAAGCTCTTCATGCTGCTTTCTGGTATGTCAAAGGGATACCACTTGCCTTTAAGTTCACTAATAAGAGGCCACATTAGTCCCCATGAAAGAACAGCTCCAATCAGAAGAGAAATGTTAACTAAGTAAGAGCAAATCATTCCAGCTCCTACATAGGTAAGGCTGAAATCAAAGAAAAATCTGAAAATTTACAGTTTTGGTTAGAGCTTAGAATCATTTCTAAATTACAAAGAGATGGTGCAGGAGTTATGTTCACAAATGTTACGTTTGTTTCCATGCATTAAGGCCAAATGTAGGAAACTGCGAGAATCCACACACATCTCCTCCTGAGAAAAACCACTGAAAAAAGCTCCATAGAAAACTGATGGCGAAATATTTCGCAAAACCTTGTACTTGCTTTCTGTGGCAATACGAAATAGCATTAGCAGTTGAAAAGCTTGACTCCGATCTTTTGCTTTGTTCTAAAGTGATGGAATTTTATATCTTACTTGGCCATTTTATCCCCTTTAGGAGTATGGAAGCCATTGATTAGAACTGCAGTTGCAGTACCGCTTGGAAAGGTTAGCTTGTAATCAATAATCATGATCTGAATATTCGATGAGTTAGGCATTGATAAATCAAAGAAGCAGCAATTATTGAAGGAACTTCAACAAAAAACAAAAAATCATTAGTGTGAGATGTGTCCCTCCTTAGAAATAAGTAAATATCTTTTGCTTTTTTTTTCTTCAGGGACAATTACAAATGGAAATAAAGAAAAGACAAACGGAGGCAGATGCATATGTTGATGACTAAGAATGCGACAGGCAATTGGCTAAATTGATATATGATTGGTGCTCAATTATAGATGGGCGGTAAAATCATTCAAATTGACGTATTTAATTGAAATATATGACATAGAATCAAGGAATATTCATATCGGTCGTGTCAAATACTATATTTTAGATAATCCAGACAGGGGTTGATAGAAACATTTTATTGGATAGTTTATTTCAATTATAACTAGTGCATGCCATGCGCATCCTTTTCACAAACAGTTCTGCTTTTGTCTAATTAAAGTAAGAGGTGACAATTTGATCTATATAGCCCCAAAGAATTGCAAACTTAACCTTAAAAATAAAATATTTGCAAAACAAACCAAGCACCTTTCTTAGAGGAACCAACGCCAAGATCCCCACAAAGCTAACAGCAAACAGATAGCCAATCATCCAACCAATGCCAGGCTCTTTATAACTCCCAGGCGTATTTCCCTCTGTATCCAATCCAGCTTGTTCATAAGTCTTCTTATTCAAAGCCAAGAGATAAGACCCAAATCCTCCTGCCATATGAACCAAAATCAGCAAAGCATATTGATGCAAAAACTCCATGAATTCTTCAATCATGCAGAACACAGTCCAACCTCCCACGGCTATGCTATAGCAAGCAACAGCACAAGTCTGGACCACAGTATTCTCCTGCCTGGTAAAGGGCTTTGCGGTGAAACCAGCCTTGTGAAGAACTTTAGTCCAGCAACGGAGGAAGACGAAGGCAAGGAGTGCAGCGGAGACATTGAAGGTAGGCACAAGACCGGTGGTCAGATTCAACTTCATCACAATCACACTGTACATGATCCCAATGGCGAGGCTCGCTATGAGACCTCGGAGAGTTATATGGGTTGACCATGGAGGAATCTTCCCTGTCTCAATGGCTTCCAAATCACCATTGAATTCCTCCAAGTCCTCTCCTTTCTCCATTTCCCGCTTCTCTATGGTTTCCACCATGATAATATGGCCGCCAAAATCAGGTTTTGCCAAGATCAGCGTTTGAGAGAAATTTTTTAGAACTCCTCTGCTCTGTAAACCAGGAGGTGATTCAGAAAGAAAGCCGGTGTCTTTGTACTTCTAGTTCAAAAATCCATAAATGGCCGAAATTATTGATGGGGGAAACCATGCATATATATCTAATGGATCTTGGAATCTAACCTGGGTACTTCTCAAAGCTAAAAATGGCAACAATTCGTCGCTTGCAGTGATGAGATGAAGAAGATGATCTCCAGGACTTGCAGCCGACTCATCAGTACCAAATCTCTCTCTCTCTCCTCTCTCTCTCTCTCAGCTGGCCATTGGAGGGACTAGGTAGTTCTCTCTCCTCTCTCTCTCTCTCTCTCTCTCAGCTGCCAATTCGTCGCTTGCAGTCCAGGTAAAGCAATTCGAGCAGGAAGGTCTCTCTCTCTCTCTATATATATATATATATATATATATATATATTATATATATATTTTTTTTGTGTGCGAAATGTGTATAAGCATTTTTCTTGTGTACGAAATGTGCGGAGGTTTTCTATGCGACCACGGGACGTCGACAGGATTAGCAGGTCGGCGCGTGGCCTAAACACGCCTCGGCGGATATTTTAAAGTTAGGGGTTAGAAAATTCAACCCACGGGAAAATTTTTGAGTTTAGATGTTCTAATTTAAATGTTATTAATATAATTTTCGAATTTTTATTTAATTTATTTTACTATATATATTATTTACCGCACGCATTCCGTGAATCCGTGTTCCATAGCGAGAAAAAATTATTAAATTTGTAGTCTAATAAATCACCTCAACGTGAAGCTGACAAAAAAAAAAAACTTGTTTTCTTGTAATCTGGCCCGATAATATTGGGAAATATTCATTCTGTGTTATTCGCATTATTCAAGTATTATTGTAGTGGTATTGATGTGTTATTGTGTTATTATAACACCGAGAATATTTTCATAACACAATAACACATGAATACCACCGGAATAACACCTGAATAACACAGAATAACACGGGAGGAATATTCTTCTTCGCTAAAACTATTTTTTTTATTTTTCTTTCATTTTTACGGAACGTGATTTCATTAAACTCCATACGTACCTCTACATCTAGAATCTGAACGTAATATTTATTCCATAACGGATGCTTATTTGCTAGTATATATTGGGATTATTTTTTTTATACAAGTCATGTGGGAACACTTTTTATACGGGAATTTACATATATACCACCCAATTTTTGTATATCTGAATATCAAAACTAAGGTTTACTTTTTACATTTATACCACCCTTAAATTTCACATCACGTCACATCACATCAATTTTAACTTTCAAGCAAGTGACATACAATAGTTTAATGCATACATAAAATTGCATTTATGTAAAAATTGAAATTCGAGTGTGTCGTATGTAAATAAATAAAAATTGAGTGGTATGTATGTAAATCTTCCTTTTTATAAATAAATATAAGTAGAGGGCTCGTTAATTTTATTCAATAAGTTAACGAGCCGAACACGAACTAAGATGTATTCGTTCGTGTTCGGCTCGTTTTGGCTCGAAATACTACTCATCAAGTTTATATATATATATATATATATTAAGTAGTATTTTAAAAAAATCTAATTGTCTACATAGCTACAAAGATTTATAACAAATTAAAATATTGATTAAGAAAATGGAAGAAAAATTATTAAATTAGATTCAAATGATGTTTTAATATAAATAAAAATTTTTAAATCTTGCTCAAACACTTATTTTCTTATGGCTACATGTTTAGGGTTGTTAAAAGGACTCTTTGTTTGTGAACAACTCGTGTTCGGCTCGTGTAGCAAAAAAGACGCTCGTGTTCGGCTCGTTTACACCCTCAAATATAAGCGTGTAGTTTCGGGCAGAAGAGGGCTATGCTTTGAGTCATATAGAATTATTATAATATATATATTTTTAAATAATTTTAACTTTCTTACTTAATTTTAGGATCATTAATTGTGCAAGATTTTACAGACATTACGGTTTAGCTTTTACTAATAGAGATGATGAAAATTGAGAGCAATCATGGTTAAACTCACCCAAATTTTAAATGTATGACAATGAACAAGTTCGAAAAAAAATTTGGATTATATAAACATGTGGCATATGTCTTTTATTAAGTGTGTTTAATGACATAATATACTTGCTATGTAAAAAAAAATATCTTATTAAGCACAAATCAAGAAGCAAGTTATTTATACTTAAAAATAATATTCTAATCGTTAGCGCGTGCCGATGCATATTGTCAAACATTGTCAATCATTTGTGGTCGAACAACATCAACACGTGTTGAAGACTGTCAACACGCATTGTTAACTAATTTTAATGATCTTGTTGATATTTTTTTTTCTCTTATTTGATGTATCAACCACAGATCTTGAAAAATTTATATTTAAATGAGTAGATATATCATTTGAAGTATAATATATCACTCATAAACTCATAAAGAGAGAAATATTATCTTAAAATAAATCTAATCATTCGGATAATAAAACTCTTTAAGATTTATGGTCTACAATAATCATAAATTTTTTTCGCTACTATACGGGTGTAAGATAGGTTTTATTTTAATTTTGAAGTTTGTTATTCCTTTAAGGGCAAGCCTTCATAGTTAATTACATATCAGAAATTGTTTACTCCAAGAAAACTCTCGATCAAAGTATTTACTTGTATCATTTAGCATTTTAAGGTTGGCGTTTTAAAATTTTTCAAATAAGTAAGTTTTAGAATTTTGGAGATGTTTATCTATAGAATTGAAGGTTTTGGACTTACAGTCAAACAACGATGTGTTGTGGAAAGACACGGGAATAGGATTAATCAACTCAAGGAAGAAAGTGTATCCTATAGATTGAAATTGAGAAATTTTTTAAGGAGTTAGGTTTGGGAATTAGGGTGAAGTGAAAAAAGATTTCAGAATGGATTGGATTTAGGCATAATAAGTTAGATTCGAAAAGTTTGACTTGAAGTGTTTAACTTGAATTGTTTGATTTAAATAATTTGAATTTATTAGAAGTTCGATTTCAAAGATCTAAAGTGTAAAGTTTAATTTGATAGCTTAGTTTCAAAGGTTTGAAGTGAAAAGTTTGATTTCAAAGGTTTGAAGTGAAAAGTTCGACTTCAAAGGTTTGATTTGATGGGTTTGGTTTCAAAGATTTAATTGTAAGGCCTTAATTTGAATGATTTGAGTTGAAAAGATTTTGATTTCAAAATGTTTGATTTGAGTTAAAAAGATTTTAATTTCAAAATATTTGGTTAGAAAGATTTGACTTCAAAGTTTTGATTTGATTCCTAAAATAAAGGAGCAAGATTAACTGACAAGATTTCTGGATAGAAGTTGAAAGTCTAACCTTAAGATAAATCTGGACTCTATATGAAGGCTAAATAGGTAAACTAACCTGAATTTGGGTATGACATCTTCGATCAAAATTCTTATGGTTTTACATTGTCCCGTGTTCATAGGTAGCCTAAGACGATTGATAGTCAAAGATCTTCATTATTGTTATAACAATGATAAGTATAGTCCTTCTAAACCATTAGGTGAGCAGAGGTGCATTTATCAGTAATCATGAATGACTTCATTCTAGGACACCTACATAGTCAAAAGGGGGTTATAGGTTTAGGGTTTTATAAGCCCTAGTCCTTAGCACTAAATAGGGATACCTAGTAATCTAACATAGGTTTCTAGACTTAGAATATTCTAGGGTCATGAATAGACTGATGTTTCATTTAAAAGTTTGTTAAATTAGGGTTCATAATTGATCTGATTATGTATGATTTCAATTATTTAAATTGGTGAATTTTAATTTTAATTTCTTTAAGGTTTAATATTTTATTTATCATTTGTTTAGGGTATGTTTGGAAGTAAACTTGTTTTTTTATTTTTTGTTTTTGTTCTTTGTTTTTGAAAATAAATACAAACAATAAACAGAAAAATATTTTTTTAATGTTTTTTCCTCTATTTATAAAAATTATTTTTGAACAAAATTTAGTTGTTTTCAAAACACAGAAAGCATGTGAAGTGTTTTTAAAATAACCAAAACACGCTAGGCCTTTAATAAATTCAACTAATAATTTACTTAATTAAATTAATTAACTTAATAACTAAAACTTATTAATTATTTAATTTCACTTAATAATTTAATTATATAACTTAATAATTATAAATTTTCAATAACAAATCTACTTAACTAACTTAATAATTAGGGTTTAGGGTTAAATATATAATAATTCAAATAAAATATTTATTATTTAATTAGTTAACTTAATAATTCTAATTTAATTAATTAATTAACTTAATAAAATATTAATGATTTAAGTAATTAACTTAAAATTTATAAATTTTAGTTAGTTAAAATAATAATTATTAATTTAATTAATAATTTATTTCAATTAAAAATTTAATTAATTAAAGTTAATTAACTTAATAATTATAAGCTTATTCATTAATTAATTTTAATTAAAAATTATAAAATTAAGCTAATTAATTTAATAACTATATATTTACCTAATTAATAAATTCAATTAATAATTTAATAAATTAACTTAATAATTATAAAATTTTAATAATAAATCTACTTAATTAACTTAGTAATTAATTACTTATACCAATAATAATTCAAATAAAATATTAGTCATTTAATTAATTAACTTAATAATTATAATTTATTTATTTAATTAACTTAATAATTATGAAATTTAATTAATTTGTAATTTTAATTAATAATTTAATTATTTAACATAATTAGCTTTATAATGAACAAAAACAAAACAAATTAAAAAATAAAACAAAAAGTGATCCCAATTAGACTTTATAGTTTGTCGGTTAATAAAAAAATCAAGTGTTTTATGTTTTCTTAGATTCATTGGTTTCTAGTGTTATTGTTCTAGCTTAGATCGAAGTTTCAAGTACTTGGGTTTTTCTAGAAAATTGGAGTTTATGTGTTAATTATATGCATGCTAAAGAGATTCTCATATAGACCAATTAACTCTCATATACTTTCATATTTAACATTTAAATTAATTTATATGCTTAACATTCAATATTGTATATTAAAAAATTTATTTATCACCCACAAAACTATTATTTTAAAATTTAACTTTCACATAAAGAAATATTACTAATTTTAAATATCATTAAAATTTTAATATCTGACATAAAATAATATTTAAAATTTTAATTTTCACATAAAAATATTATTAAAATATTACATTCTTTTTCACTCAAAAAATATTTAAAATTTTTATTTTTCACATACAAAAATACTATTTAAAATTTTATTTTTCACACACCAAAAATATCATTTAAAATTTAAATATTTCACAAAAAAATTATGTACCCCACAGAAGTATTTTATTTTGATTTATTTATTACTTATTATTTATTTTTTTAGTTTTTTTTTTTTTAGATTTTTAAATGTTTAGTTAAGCATATAAATCCACAATTTTTTTTGTATATAAATATATGAGAATTAAGTGGCATGTATGTGAATTTTTTTTAGATTATACAATGAGAAACTCCTGACTTAAACAAACTGCACATGGAACTAAGTGCTTTGCTTGCAAACATATGAAATGTTAAGATCTAAGTGTTTTTCATGAGAAGTTCTCAACTCATGCAAACTACACATAAATTTACTTCTCAAGATGAAATTACATGTGAAATAAACTACTTACACTTGGAAGGGACTTCACATAAATAACCTACATTAAGATTGCTTAGCATCACATGGACAAATTTAATATGAACATGAACTTCACAAAATAAAATTTGCATGAACATAAATAACATACATGAAAATTAATTTCACATAAACAATCTGAAAATGAGACTGCACATGAAAATTATTTCAATTTCATATACTTATCACAAAGAGAAAACGCATGGAGAAAATATATCGAGGAATCTACGCATAAAAGTCATCTTAATTACACATACTTAACGTATGAAGAAATCTACACATTAAAGTCACTTGAATTTCATATACTTAACCCATGGAGAAAATAATGTTAATGTTATTATGTTATGTTAAATATTATCATATATTTGGAATGAGATGTCAAACATAAATATCTTTAGTTTAATGAATCCAACAAGATTATTCTCTTACATTAATACCCATAAATCAAAAAATGTTTAGGCAACTTGAAGTTAGTTATCATGTTACTTAAAATACCATAATTCATCTTTGACATCTGTGTATTAATAAGATTATAGGTGTATTTTATATTTCAACTTGTGTGTGCAGATATCATGATATAATTTCATCATCTTCACCTTTTGATTTATTTCTTACGTGTATAATTATTTATTCTTCATGTTATCTTTTGAAATAGTTCAGTTTTTTCTTCTAAAAAATGTTTCATATAAAAAAAAATTACTTTCATATGTGCAGTAACTCATTTGCTTTAAGTTGAGTTTACTTAACCAAACATCTATTTTATTTATCATGCATAGTCAAATTATTTGTGTATTTATATTATCATCCTTTTTTTTAGTGTAGTTGTATTTCATTGGTGTAAGTTGTTTTCATTCCATGGAAAAAATCCATTAGATGGGATATAAACTTAAGATTAAATCTTTAATGAGCACTGTTAAAGAGCATAAATCATTGAACAAAAAAAAATTATTTAATTATAGTCCAAGCTTCATATGATTGTGCTAAGTGCTTATGTAAGTTTGACATACCACTTTAATTTATTAGACCATATATAAGAATATTTTTTAAATAAAATTAAACTATTTTAAGTATAATTATGTTATAAGTCTTTGAAAAAGGACTTATTTTGAAATTAAATCCCATGACTTTTTTAGACCATAAAAAAGGTCAAATCTTTTTTAAAAATTAAAATTAATTTTTCTACATAAAGGTCTCTACATATATATTTATATTTCAAAATCTACTTTTACAATTATATGTATAAAAGTGCCCTGCACAATTAAACCCTTAAGATTGTGCCAGAATTGGTGACTCTATCAAAATAGTATGAACTTACCCTTGACCTCACATACTCACACACACCTAGGTGTTATGATAAAACACACATGCAATACATTATTTAGTTTAAGGTATGATGCTATTATGATTTTTACTAGCTTTTATTCTATGTTACTTTTTGCCTAGCTATATGTTTTTCTTTTTAGTTTTCTTAATATGTTTACTAGGTTTGAGATATTTGAACTAGGATAGGGTTTATGTGGTATTTTTATAGAGAGTTCTATCCATTAGGGGGAAAAGCCATAATGAAATATAATCCTTGTTTTCTATATGTGTTATATTTTTAGTTCCCACATCAACTATGATTCATTATAGGTTTCCATGTCTTATAGATCCACTAATCCCTCTGCTGTAGGTAATTTTTTTCATTTTTATTTATGAAATCTATATAAACTTTTAAATTTCTAAGGTTGAGTATACTAAAAATAAGGTACATACATGATTTCCGTAAAATTAGGGATCAAAATTGTGCTTAAAAGAGTACCAAGAGTATTATAGCTCGTGTCTCATAGCTTTATTCTAAATCTATTGTTTTATAGATTTAGAATTGAGTTGCATATACTATGCCCAACCACATTTTCACTATTCTGACATATGTTGCCAACTTAGTGGCAGCCGACATTTTTTTTTTATTTTTTAATATTGGTGTGATTTTATCTTTGACCATGTATGCTAACTTTTTATATTTTTTTTATTGTGAATTTTTTGCGCTCTTGTCAGTCCATTAGTCACTTAGGGAAAAGCTAACTTTTTTGTAAAGTTTTAATAGTTTTGTCAAATTAAAATTAAAATTGTAACCAAAACAATACATTTATTCATAATATAATTTTCCTCTTTATTCGTAGCCTCTATCCAAATTGTAAAAATTAGAAGAATTAATTATTTAACCTTTAAGATTCCACTGATCACTATTTGAGCTTTTTTGTACCCCTCACTAGAGGGTCTGTTTGGGGCAGCTTGTGCATTTCAGGATAAACAACTTATTCTGAAACGCGGCCCGCAGGTTGACCGTGGGGGTCGACCCGCGGCTTGTGTTTAGTGTAAAAAATTTAAACGCGGCAAACAACGTTTTCAAAAACGAACAAACCAAACCGTTCTACGACGTTTTTGAAAAGGCCGCCGCACTTATAAGCTACCCCAAACGGACCCTAAATTCTGCGAAGCATTGAGCTCGGGATGGTTAGTATGAATGTCATCATCTAACACATTCTTAATTAATAGAGATTCTAAATCATGGATAAATAACATTTTTGTCGTATCATGTACTATGAGAAGTGTGCATGCTTCTTATCTGATTGACCACATTATTTTAACATTTTTAGGTTGTTGTCTAGAATGCTTAGGCTATTTAGCAGTAGTTCTAACTTAGGATTATAAGCACGTGGTTTGTAGCCTCAATCATGATTAAGATATTTTTATATATTCTTTATTTTGGTCATTTTATCATTCTATGGTGAAACAAAGCTGCATTTTATCTTTTACTCCCTGAAAGAGAGTATTTCAATTTTAAGTTGATTTTTATATTTTGTTTATGGTTTATAAAACTTCATTAGATGACGGTATAGGCATCATTTTTTCGATGTCACGATTATCGGGGGCACATCTGTATGAGTCAAGATGGTCTACGACTCATTCGTAGCATCTGGTAGCTAAAGACACCTACCCGAGACTTTCTAGCACTTGTTCAGAGTATGGAGCTAGAGTTAGTAGTGATTCAACATTACTCGGGAAACCTGCCGCCGAGAGGGTCGTTCGAGACATGAAATGTGTAGTGCCTAATTTAATGATTATAATTCACCACAAGTCCGTTTGGGGCCTCCCGCGATCAAGGGAAGTCACGGAGTTCACATATGCGTGCAACGAAAAAATTAGGGTTTGGGACACCTACATGCGCTGCAGTGCAGGATGGTCATCAACACCAATTTCCTTGGTGATTTACCAACCATAATATTTGTTTTAGAGTAATGGGTTATATTTCACTCATACATAGTTTCCCATAGCTTACGAATCAAGAAAATCCTCAATCAAACACTCTTGGTGAAAATCAGGGTTTCAGGCAGACTGACGCTCTGGTGCCGACCAATGGGGCCTACGCACCCAAAGTGCCTTCCTAGACCATCGAGCTCAAGCCTCCGAAGTTCTAGCACTTGCTTTTGGCATTTGGACATCTTTTGGTTGTTTAATGGAAACCGATTAATAGGAACAAAATGCATAGACATTTAATATGTTGGTTATAATATTTGTGGACCGAACAGTAGGGGAGAGAGGTCCCATTTTTACTTTTCATGATCAATACTTTTGATATAGTGTTTGCGAGAGAACAAGCCACTTTTTGGCGGTGGCCATTTTTTGCCCATACACAAGTCTTCGAGGGTAATCAATTCGGCGGGAACAGAGCAGGCTGTAGATTATCTTGACCCGTGCAGAATATTGTTTAGCACACAATTAATATTATAAAAACTCTAATTCGCGTTTCTTAAGCGAAGAGGGTAATTAAAGAACTGTTTATAATTTGGCCTTGTATTGCTAAGTCAAAGGTCTATCAAGTTCAAAAGGAAAATTTTCTCAAACCAACGGCTCAGATTCTGTCGTCCGTTAAGTTAAGCATCACATCAAATTCTTGATTTTGACGTGATGATGGACTCCCTCCAACGGTAATATTCATTTCAAATGTTTAAGGGCTAAACCAAAAACGCGAACTTCCGTTCCAAGATCTAGTAGACCCACTTGTTATTTTGCTTTTGCTTTGTTTAAGTCGCTTGCAAGAAACAAAGAGATTCATCTCGCCCTCAATCCAGAACCCTAACCCTAGGTTTCGGCCCCCTTAGCCTTGCTTCAGGGTTTGCAGAAGATATGGAGGAGATCGATTCCACGAATGATGTCTTTGATTCTATGCTCTGCATTCCTGAGTTGAAGATCGTTAAGTCGGGATTTAGGATGACGAACAGCAGAGGTAATAACCCCCTTTCCCTTTCTTCGCTCGGATACAAGTATATTCTTTGTAGATCTCGAATGTGTGTGGCCAAACTCACTTTTTGCAGCTATTGTAGAGTTTTTATTGCACAGATTTGGAATCATTTTTTAATCATAGCTTTCTTCTGTTACTTTTAGTTTGAGGTTAGAAATCTTTGAAGCTTTAGAAAGGCATTCAGCTGGGCAAACGAGTTCTTGGATTTTCATGGATTATGCAGCTATCAAAATCGTATAGTATTCACCATCCTAATGACCTAGATTTTATTTCTCCTCCCTCAGAAAATTTGAGCCAATGGATTTGGGGTGTGATTAAAAAAGCGTTTCCTTTCGTGCAATATGTTTGGTACAAGAGGGTTAGTGTTGCCCACAGTTGAGCTTGATCATTTTCCTTGAAAAATGGTCAAGGTTTCACTAGCTCAATTATGCCTTTGTTTTATGATGCAATCTTCCTGTTTTTTGTTGCTGTGCTTTGTTGAGTAGATAATTTTTTGTCATGTTGAAACACTATTAATTCATGCAGTAGAATGTTATTTTACTCTATTTTCTTGTATTCTGTATTATTTTGTTATTAAAGGTGGATTGTGCGTGATAAAGTAGGTATGCTCTCCTCAATTTTGTAGGAATGGCGATAAATTACAGGGAATTGGCATATGGTGGTTAGATCTGGATGTTTTTCTACCTTAATTATTTTGTTGAGATATTGGTTTTGAAATAAGTTATTTCCTTATATATAGTACTGATCCTAACTAATTTGAGGGGTCATTTGCTATCACTTTTATTATTAATTTTTATGTAGTTTTTTATTTTTGTTTTTTTTAGTTTCTATTATGAAATAAAAGAATAAGTTGGGATTTTTTGCTTTATTATTTCAAAACAATAGAAAAAATTTGATTTCCCTGCTTCCTTTGCCTGGGTAGTGTTCCTAAAATCATGCCATCCCTCATGATGAGCTGACAAGAGGTCTCAATGATTTGAACGAAAGCCTCATCTAGCCTTGATGAAGGCAATGCAAGATTCTTTAAAGCTTCTCCATCAATCAGATGAATCTTGTTCTCTTTTTAAAAATCACAATAGCTTTTGAATCAACCGTAGAATTTATGGCCAAGACTTTTGAGGAATCACTCAAAAAGCCTTTTGATGTGGCGGTTAGAGTAAAAGTGATGGTGGAAGTAGTATAGATGATGGTGGTGGGGATGGTGGAAGTTGTGTATCATCAAACACAATAGTTTTTATGTCAAATTTAGAATTTGTAGTGAGATTTTTAGTGGAATCACTCGGATGTAGGAGTTGGAGCTAGAGGTGAAGCTGGGAAGTAGAGTGGTGATGGTGTTAGGAGAGTTGGACATGGTGCTGCAGGTGAAATTGTGGGAGGAGCCACCGGTCAACCAAAATATGAATGTGCTTGATGTGCTGATGGAAAGGAAGGTCAGGGGGAGCTTATAAGAAAGGGTCTGCTAAGCTAGGAGAAGCTTGCCATAGTGCAAGATAGAGATGCATTATGTGAGTCATCAAAAGTCAAGTGGAATGAGATGTACTGACAGATTTCTTTGGGAGGTAGAGTGGTGATGGTGTTGGGAGAGTTGGGGATGGTGGTGCAGGTGAAATTGTGGGAGGAGCCACCAGTCAACCAAAACAGGAATGTGCTTGATGTACTGATGGAAGGGAAGGCCAGGGGGAGCTTATAAGAAAGGGTCTGCTATGCTAGGAGAAGAGGGCCATATTGCATTATCACAGTCGTCAAAATTCAAGTGGAATGAGATGTACTGACAGATATCTTTGGGAGTCTAACTAGAATCAGATGTCCATAGTTGATGATCAAAAGTAAACAAACTTTTTTTTATAGTTTTCATTAATTTTTTTAAAACTAAAAAATAGATGTTGAAAGTTGAATAGGAATGAATTCATCCATTCCTATTCAACTTTCAACCTCTATTTTCTTAATATTGGCTGATCTATGAATCTCGCAGTACATCTCCGATGAATTCTAGCAGTACATCCATTCCTATTCAACTTTATTTTCTCATTTTTAGTTTTTAAGAAATTAATGAAAACTATAAAAAAAAGTTTGTTGGGGGGTTGAATTGGAATGGGAACCATATTTAGTTGGAGAAAAAATGCTACCTTGGAAATATTAAAATGAAAACTTTTTAAAATTTTCTTTTTAAATGAAACCATTTGCTTTTTAAATAAAAAAAAAAATGCTATCAAATTTGTTTTGTTATCATTTTAATTATCTTTTAAAAAGAAAATGAGAAAAATAGATGCAAAAAAAAGGTGCAAAATGGGAACTTAATCTTTTGGGTTCAACTGTTGCCCATCTTATCAGCCAATTCCATCTTCTGAAATTTTGTTAACTCAATTTGGTTACAATCAGTACTGGCTGATCTATGAATCTTTGTTTTTCTTTTTCAGACGAATATTTGTTGTTTGTGAATGCTGGTGGGGGCTTCATACAAGCAGAAGATTCTAAAATTAATTTCAAAGGAGATTCATTTTACGAAGGAGGAGATGTTATTGAAACTAATGAGATGATTGTTGATGGTGGTGATTATTGGTCCTTGTATAAATCTGCACGTTTTGGTAACTTCTGTTACAGGTTTTCTGATCTTCCCCCTGGAGAGTACTTTGTTGATTTGCACTTTGCCGAGATAGTTTACACAAATGGACCTAAAGGAATGAGGGTTTTTGATGTATTTGTTCAAGATGAAAAGGCAAGAGAAAAACTCATCCCTGCTCATCTCTTTTGTTTTCTATCCTTTTCTTCCAATAATGTTTCTGAAGCACCTCCTTCTCTGTGAGAACTGCAGATATTATCAGACTTTGATGTGTATGCTATCGTCAGGGCAAATAAGCCTCTGCAGGTAGTTGATGTTAGGGTTTTTGTGCTGAACGAGGGAATGTTAGTTCTAAGATTTGAGGGAAGAAGTGGAATTCCAATGGTTTCTGGGATATCAATCAGGAAAGCTACAAAGCTACAAGGTACTAGCCCTGCATTCTTTTATGTTGACTGCAAAAGTTCTGATATAATCTTCTCTAATTGCGTCCCTTTATTAGTAACTATACCGAGTCAATACATAATCTGACTTGTGATCTATTGCAACTTACTTTTACTGCAGCGATTTTGAAGCCTATAATATGCAATAAGTGTGCCAATGCCCAAGAAATTTCTCCAACTCAGGTCAGGATTTGTTTATCATAGCAATTTGAATTTGTTTACTGCAATTATAAAGACAGAAACAATTACATTGATTAGATTGTGTTCATTTTATGTTTTCTTCATGTTGCAGTATAGAGCTCAAAATTCAAAATTTCTTGCAAAATATGAGAAAAAAATAGAGGAGCTGACTGCACAATGTAAGATGATGTCTGATGAGTGCCATGAAGCTTGGATGTCACAGAAAGCCACAAATGACCAATTAGAGGAGCTAAAAATGGAACTCAACAATAAGATTTTCCATACAGAAAATTTAGGTAAACGAAATATGACAATGCAAGGTTGTATTTCTCTATTAGACAGTTTAGTTTGATGAAAAAGAGTTGTTTCATGTGTTGTCAGAAATGAGCCTTGGCACATTAATGGACAAATTAAGAATTGTTAGTGAAAAGTATGAACATGACCAGAAAAAGTGGATTTCCACAATTACTGATTTGGATGGAAAAGTTAAGGTGAGGATTTAGTAGATGTCATGGAACATTAATGCTATCAGTCATACAAAAGCTGTTTAATTTTAATTTGCTTTTAATGGTGAATGTCTTAGGTTATGAAACAAGAGCACCAGCAACTATATCTTGAAGCTTATGAGTGCGCCGATTCGATCCCCGATTTGAACAAGATGATAACTGCTGTGAAAACCTTGGGTACTATAGAATCAAATCATATCAATGGATCTTAATTATTTGTCTCCCGGTATCATCTCATGGCTTTCTTCTTTTATTCAGTTGCCCAATGTGATGATCTTAAATCAAAGTATGCTGAAGAGATAACCAAGGGAAAGAATTTATTCAACTTACTTCAGGAAACAAAAGGCAGGTACTTCCTGTTTTTTCGGTCTGCTTGATTAATTATTTTTGCTTAAATTGCTCGGCGTGCATTTTGTTTTGCTTTCAGGGAATATCAGAGTGTTCTGCAGATGCCGCCCTCTGAATAGGGAGGAAGCCTCATCTGGCTATGTCACTGTTGTAGATTTTGAGGCGGCTAAGGATGGAGAACTTGGAATCATCACCGGAGGATCCACGAAGAAAACCTTCAAATTTGACAGAGTCTACACTCTAAAAGATGATCAATGTAAGTGTTCTCAGATTTGGATGGAATCCAATATGTTGAAATAGCTGGGATATGGCTGACAAAATTTGCAAATTGAATTGTGATAGCTGCACATGCTTTTAAACTTTGCATCAGTTTGCGGGTGAATTGTATAGAAGTGCTTCCCCAAAAGGCTCTAGACTAATTGGGTTTAGTGATTCTTGATTTGTTGAATAATTTATCATTCCATGAGCAGCTGATGTGTATGCGGATGCATCACCTCTAGTGGTATCAGTAATGGATGGTTACAATGTCTGCATATTTGCGTACGGGCAAACTGGCACTGGGAAGACATTTACAATGGAGGGAACTGAGCGAAAGAGAGGAGTGAACTACAGAACTCTGGAAGAATTATTTAAGACTGCTGAGGAGAGAAAGGGGATGTTTGATTATAAAATCTCTGTCAGTGTTTTGGAGGTTTATAACGAACAAATCAGGGACCTGCTTGCAACATCTCCATCATCAAAGAAGTAAAAATTATGTTACTATATTTTAGTAGTTCATTTTTTTTGGGCTTAATAAAAATTGAAAGATTAAAATTAATAATATCTTGTTTTGTGGTTGTTGAAAGGTTGGAGATAAAACAAGCTGGTGAAGGATTTCATCATGTGCCAGGAATAGTGGAAGCCAAAGTTGAGAACATAACAGATATTTGGAAAGTCCTACAAGCTGGTAAAAATGCCAGAGCGGTTGGATCGAATAATGTCAATGAGCATAGCAGTAGATCTCACTGGTGCGCAGGGCTTTTGACATTTTAATGTTCCCTTTCAGTGGTGATATCAGTTTTCTCATATTTTCTTTTAAAAATTCGTTTTCTCCAGTATGCTTTGTATAATGGTGAGGGCCATGAACTTGATGAATGGTGAATGCACGCGGAGCAAGCTTTGGCTAGTTGATTTGGCAGGCAGTGAGAGGCTTGCAAAGACTGATGCACAGGGGGAAAGACTCAAGGAGGCTCAGAACATAAATCGATCGCTTTCAGCACTTGGAGATGTAATATCTGCCCTAGCAAGTAAAAGCAGCCACGTTCCTTATAGGTTGAAATCAAACTGAAGACTTGCCACAAGTTTTCTTGTTTAGATTCATTCATTTTCTTATTAGTCTTTCACTGTTTCTTACAGGAATTCAAAACTGACGCATCTGCTGCAAGATTCATTAGGTACTTTTTACTTCAAGAGCTCTCTAGCAACGAATTCAGCTAGAAACCATACCTTTGCTAAATTCATTAGGTACTTTTGAATTACACAGGTGGTGATTCAAAAGCTTTAATGTATGTACAAATAAGTCCCACAGAGAATGATTTGAGCGAGACACTTAGCTCGCTCAACTTTGCAACTAGAGTCAAGGGAATTGAGTTGGGTCCTGCAAAAAAACAGGTTGACACAGGCGAGCTTCAGAAGTTGAAACAGACAGTGAGTTTGGGGGTTTATCTTTTTCTATTTCTGTTAAGGAATTCCTGGATTTCAATCTTCTTCAATAGTTTTTGCAATAACTTTACCATCATTTATAATCTGTTTTGAAGATCGACAAGCTGAAACTGGAATGCAAATCTAAGGATGAGTCCATGCGGAAACTGGAGGAGAACTTCCAAACCTTCGAGAGCAAAGTGAGAGGAAAAGAGCAGATGTGCAGAAGTCTGCAAGAAAAGGTATTGATTAGCATTTAAATAAATAAAGCAAACTACCCATACTGATCATAATTTATACTTGTAATCTTAAAATCTGTGTGCGTTAAATTTGTTGCAGAACAAGGAACTTGAAGTCCAGCTCGAGTCAAAGATGGACCTTCAAAGCTTTTCAGAGAGGCAAAATATGCAGCTTTCAGAGAAGCTGAAGGCAACGGAAGAAACATGTGCTGCACTTCAACATAAGGTTATTTGAAAAGAACCAACCATTTCTTTTTTGTGTTTTTCAATATGGAAAAAAGTATGCATCCACCAAAGGCACATTTTCCACAGGTAAAAGAGCTGGAGCACAAGTTGAAAGAGAAAGAACATTCTGAGACCATTACTCTTCAGCAAAAGATCAGGGATCTTGATCTGAAGCTCAAAGAACACCAGCGTTCAGAATTAATAGCTCAACAGATGGTAATAATTATGAGCCAGTTCACTACTCTTTCTCCTTTTTTGTCAAGCACAGGTTTTTGTTTACTTACTTGTGTGCACTCTATTATTAAGGTTCATGATCTCGATATGAAGATTAGAGAGAGACAACGATATGAATGTTTTCTTGAACAAAAGGTAGAATTTTTTTTTTATCATATGACGGTTTCATACGCATGGAAGATACTATAGTTGTCACTTGACAGTTGATTAATAATTTTACAATATCCAGGTCAAGGATCTTGAGGAGAAGCCTAGAAAAAAGGAAGAAAAGACACTAATGAAAACTAAAAAGATTACAGACTCAGCTGAAAAGAAATCCTTGACAAGAGAAGAGTCTACAGGCGATACTGATCCTATGATCCTGAGAAGCTCATGTTCTGTCAATAGGCCAATTGCAGCCAAGGGTTCTATTTTTCTGAAGGATGAAGAGACCAACCTTCATGACATAAAAATAGAAAGAGAGCCAGAGAACAATATTGGGTTGCTCATGGCTTTGATGGAAAAGAAAATGTCACTTCCAGGTGAAACAAATAGGAAGAGGAGAATAGATCAAACCAAGGCGCCAGGAAGACTGACTAGAGCGACAAAGACAGCTACTTCTCAAAGAACAAATCCTCATACTAGAAGTAACAAAGAGCAGAAGTCAGTAGCAGGAATTCAGTACCAGGAATGAAGGAGAGGGATAGGGTAAGAAACTGGTTGTAAGCATTTTGCTTGTTGTAAATTCTGTGTCATGGGTGCTTTATGAAAAAACTCATTTCAATTTGAAAATAGTCAGGTCAAACTTTAGCAATCTTAGCTTGTGGAGTGCAATTCTGTTATTGAAATTTGCTGATATATTCCCTCTTGTATGTTACTAACATTTGACAAAACTAATTTCATAATCATAATCATTTTCTTTATGAAGTTAATTTATTTAACTTGGTTTTCTTCAAGTGCATTCTTGTAAAAGTTTATTATCATGTTGTTCATAAACCTTTTGGAAAGAAAATAAAATTGCGCCAGGAGTTATTGAGAGAAATTTGGTCATGAGCTCCTTGAACAAAGGTAATTTATGCATATTAGTAATAATTTTGTTTGATTAATTATGATTATTTTTGTGACGATTGAGGAGTTTCTAATCAGATTTTTGTCAATAATTGCCGAAACTTTTTTTTCCTAAACTTTTTTTTTATTTCAATTTTTAAGATTTTGGGCTTTGCATAATCTATCTGTCAAATCTCGGGTCTGAACGATGGTACACTCCGGCAACACAAAACGTGATTATTATATTAGACTTATTTTGTAATTACGAAAAGAGATGATTGTATACAAATAATAAATAAAAAAAGCAAATTAAGGTAAATTTTATTTCATTTTATAAATAAGAATTTAACAACTAATATAACAGAAGAAAAGACAATAAACTTAACTTATTGAAAGGAAATATGAAATGATAAAAGATAAGTAGCCTCCCAACCCCAAAAGGGAATACAATAACTAACGCAAGGATTGAAAATATTAATAGTAAAGTTAATGTTTAAATAGTTGCTCCTAAGATGTCAGCCCTCCGAACAACTTGGTAATGACTTGGTAGAAGCTTCTAGAAAAAATCACAATTTATTAAAGCATAAATGATATGGTATTGGAGCACGCAAAACCAAGAAATAATTTAGAGCATCAAAGGTTAAATTATCTCGTATATGTTAGAGACAACCTCAACTTAAGGAATAGGGTAATATCTTTATTTATTTTGAAGAAGAATATAGCATAATTTTAATTAATTCATACTAACACAAAGTTGAAAAAATCTTATATTTACGTTTTATATGAAAAAAAATTATGATAGTTTAGATTACACAAGTGTTGAGATGATAGATTTTTTGGAAGTTGATGAAGAACCTCCCCTGAACTTGAGTATGATGATTTAGATGGTGAAATTTACAAAGAAGATGTTATTCCATATTTTGGAAATCACAACATAGCATCAAATATGCAAACTCAGTGTAAGTGCTTATTTTATTTAATTTGAAATTTTATATTATTTATTTGTTTATACTGTATCATGACCCAGCCCGAAGCTTGGAATTAATTACGGCGGGAACGGACAGTCGGATGATGAAAATAAAATCTCTGTTATTCACTTTTTATCATTGATAGTTTAATATTCAAATATTCATAAAAGAGTCACTAAAGAAAAGAATATAATTAACAAGCATAAATTTGTACATTACTAATTGTTGTTCTTGACTCTTATATATATTTGATACTCTTTTATTCATCTTGTTCAAAAGCTTACAACCAAAAAAAAATATTAAAGCAACATAATGTATTATCTAAAGATAACCTAGAAATAATCACACTTTTAAGCAACATTAACACAAGAAAAAGAAATCAATATGTATGATGATCCCTCATATCTCTATAAGAAATCTTATAATATGTTTGTCTTTCATAATTTTATAGAAATCTTATATATGCTAATGCATGTAATATGACATTTTCTAAATGAAAATACTCAAGTCTTATACATGCATTTACTTTTACTTTATATTCTTTACATACACAACTATCTCTTTAAGGATCACCATTAACAAAACCTAACATACCTTTGACCGATATTAGATTGTTGGCACGACAATAAACAATCTAAATATCGTAATTGTATGGAGTGGAAAGGCACTTATATGTCGTGGCCAATATTCTCACGAGGAATAGCGGTTAATGATGTAAAGATCATAATTCTCTGGGGTGATAAACTCTGTCAACTCGCTTATATTCTATATTATCTCATCAGCATAGCAATTAGTGATCCAATCTCATAATTATCTCATTTGGTAGAAAAACTACGTGTGTGGGTACACTTATACCCTACCTGTACCTTAGTGGGTGAAATCCTCTGAACTTACACATACAAGTATTAATATATAAGTTATTTAATTCTTCACATCATACATTCTTCTGAGATCTCATCATGCATCTAAAAATATGTGAACTTACTCTTTTGTGCAACTAATCATCACACACATCTCTTATATCATGCATATCTATCATATCATTCGTATCTCTTATCATATGCATATCACTTGTATCATGTATATCTTTCATATCAAATATATCTTACATAACATGTCTATCATATATAGCTTGCAACTCATACATATATTTTATGCATATCTTTCTATCCAACAATATGAAGAGTCTGATCATATCATTCGTATCTCTTATCATATGCATATCACTTATAGCATGTATATCTTTCATATCAAGTCTATATTACATAACATGTCTATCATATATAGCTTGCAACTCATACATATCTTTTATGCATATCTTTCTATCCAACAATATGAAGAGTCTGATATAATATAAATCAAACTGAATTAAAGCATATATGTAATCCATATATATTTTGAAATTAACAAGACTACTGAAATGTAAAAATGTAATTACTAAACTCAATTCTCACGTTAGATCCTTAATCTTTGGTAACTAGTTAGACATTATGATAACTTTTATATGAATATTACTAACATATATAACAAAATACTAAACTTTAAATTTAAATTATTTTTTTATTCAAATTGTTCTTCTTAAGTGAGCATAGGATTAATTTACCTGAATTTACAGAGCCACCTACGACTATCTTTCACACACTCACCTTGAGCTTGCCACCTCGTGCAAATAACTTGGAATCTATAAATATCTTAGAATTTTAGAATATCTTGGGTCATAAAGCAATTCAACCCAAAAAATAACTTTCATACCTCAAATGGGCTTCTCCACACAACCAACCTTCTTAGATCCTGCCAAATCATCTTCCCTCTTTCTTTTTATCTTTGCTTACTCCTCCCTTCGCTTTGTTGATTTCTCTCTAAAAACCCGTATGAAAGTTCAAAAGCTAATTTTGTTGCTTTCCATGCAACCTCGTCTTCACTATAACGACCGCCTATGTCAAAATGGAAATTCGAGGAAGAAAAGAAATGCTTAGAATATGACTAAAGTGAGTTTCACACTTACCGATTTCATCTCGAAGTTTGGATTGAGAGCAGCGGCATTCGACGTGTCGCTTGCCTCTTGTAGACCGCGACACTGTGGGACGCAGGGAGTGTTTCCTGCGAGCAAAACTAAGAACAATGAGAGATTCTAGACGGAGGATCTCGCCTCTTCTGATGCTTATATTGCACTGTTAGTTGTGGAAAACCAAAAAAAGTGATTTTTTAGGGTTAACTAAATTTAATTAACCTTGTAACTCCTGATTTTTATATCTTCCAACCTACTTATAATTTATGCATAGTCTTTTATATCAAATTAATCGATTTGACGTGACTTGTGGAGCTGTATAAAATTTCTTCGGTTGAAATGTGAGGTGCGAAATTTGGGGTGTATTTTAATTTATCAAAAAATTTATCTGATTTCCCGAAACTGATTATTACATACTGCACATCTATAACAAAAAAATCTTCAATGTGTAGAGATGTTGGAGATTTCAATGATGCTACAATTAAAAATATTGAATGTGATGATTTTGAAGCTTTCAGAAAAAGAGCTGATAGACATACAACTGTTGGAGAAACAAATTTTGTGGGGATCTTTATTGAAGATGAAGTTTGAATGTGTCATTTTTAAATTAAATTATTTCTAGTTTTATGTATATTTTCTAATTGTCATTTTTTTTATCTAAAGTAAATTTTATTTTAAGAAATGTGTGTGAAACTCTCAATTCTTTTATTTATATACATTATATATTTTTTATTAAGACTTTATTTTAATATGATTAATGGTCCATTAGTTTTATACTTAGAATTTTACACCTTTCATTTGAAATTTAAAGTTGTTAAAATAAATGTGTACGTTAAATTATGGCCATTTTCAATTCTTAATTGTTATTAATTTGTTCATTATTTTTATTTTTGCATTAATTTCATTATTTAGGTCATACTTAATTAATATTTATATTTATTATGTCATTCAGTTCAAACCTTTGTTGAACCATCAACACTGAACATTTTATCCTTCCAATTTGATGATATATGCATGAAAAGGCTTATTTCACTTTTAAAAAGATAATAAATATGGTATTTTTATGTTTTGTTAGATCACATGTGATATGCAAGTAAATGTGAAGGTTTAGATGTCAGATTTGTAAATAGATGCAAATTATGCGTTATGTATGCAAAAGCTCCTTAAATAAAATGAAAAAATATTACATCAGGACTCCGCACGTAGAGTTACGTGTGGGGTCCAATGAAATCACGCCACACACGTGAAGTGAGAAAAAAAATCGGTCTGGTAACACAGGGGAATATTCCTCTCATGTTTCTCAAGTGTTATTGTGTATCATTCAAGTGTTATTGATGTGTTATTGTGTTATTATAACACCAGGAATATTCCTAGAATATAATAACACATGAATAACATACAATAACACCTGAATAACTTTGGGGGAATATTCTCCTATGTTACCGGGCCGATTTTTTTTCTCACTTTCACGTGTGACATGATTTCATTGGACTTTGCACGTAACTCTACGTGCGGATTCCTTATGTAATATTTTTTCAAATAAAACGGGATTATCACAATTTTTAATAGTAAAATTAAAGAACAAGAGAATGTGCTTTTATGCAATTCATTTTTTAAGCCAACATATCTTAAAATAGATTGTGTCATGCATGGAATCACTCGCCTCAATTGCTTCCGAAAATAGTAATTGCTTTCAATAAATGAAAATGATATTTACATAATTTGTTTTATTTAAACCCAAGACTTAAGACTAAAATGCTTTGATGCATTCGCCTATAGAAGAATAGTTGCAATGTGTAGGTGAAAACTTGAGAGAGAACATTTAATGCATGAAAAACTCAATTATT
Organism: Phalaenopsis equestris; assembly: GCF_001263595.1. NCBI lineage: Eukaryota > Viridiplantae > Streptophyta > Magnoliopsida > Asparagales > Orchidaceae > Phalaenopsis > Phalaenopsis equestris. The sequence goes on from NW_018164909.1 coordinate 1,160,525, forward strand.
TAAAAATTTTGAGATAAATAATAAATTAAAAAATAAATAAAACAAGTGTCATTGCATCGGCCTCTGCAAAAAAGATTTATTTAAAAAAAATAATTGTAATTTTATGTGAAAAGTTCAATAAAAATATTCAATTCATGAAAATTTTGTTTATATAAGAGAGATCATTAATGCTTAAACTTTCCATATAACCTATAGAACCTACGTGAATCAGTAGGAGCCCAAGGTTACTTAAATAGGTCTCAATCCCAGTGAGTGTCTACCTAGGAAACTAACCCAAATGAAGAAAATGAGAGAGATTATTCCAGACTATTAGACACTTGAATAAAAATTGATTGTATTAAGAGTTGAATATGAAGGGTCAAGTATGGTTGACTGACAGCGACTTTATATATACTTAAATTTATGAACCCAGATTTATATATTTATAATGATTTTGTAAAGTCACAATTTCAAACGCAAGTATACGTATCGCTCAAGTAATATAGGGCTATAATGGAGTCCCTTTTATCGATCCCACAGGGAAGCTAGGTAAAAGATCCTTAATCAAATCCTAGTCTACTACAATTAGTCCTTAGTTTGGAATGTCGATTAAAATGATGTTTTATCTAGCAACTACTCCTAAATGCAAGTGTTAAATGTAAAGATAGTAACTATAACTAAATACAAATATTAATTCTAAAGATAACTCTTTTTGGATGAATTGGTTTGGAGAATTTTGAGATATTAAAAACTATTATTCTTATGTAATGAATTGGATAAAGTAAAGGAATGAGATACATTAAATTATATGTGTCAAATAGGAGCAATCCTATTCTTTACCCTTTGGTCCAGACATAAAGAACATTGATTAATCCTATGCTTGTTTACTGAATCCGTAGCTAGGCTGGGAGGATACCAGCTTTCACTTCGGAGCTCCCATATTCCCCTCGCTTGAGGGCTAACATCTCCGCTTCAGTACTCAAACAATATGACCGAATTGGGGATTTTAGTCGGTCACCCTAAAATCTTCAATTCTACGCCCATCAAAGTATATTTCCCTATTTATTTGTATTCAACTCCCATGAACTTAACCATCCATAGAATCTGAATGTGGTTCTACTTTGTTGAGAATTACACAG
>NW_018164909.1:1161900-1167819 GCF_001263595.1 Phalaenopsis equestris
AGAAGAAAATCTCTCCCACAAAGTCTCCCGCCGATCCATGCAATGCTAGAACATCTCCTTACAAATTGTCTCAAAATCTCCTCTCCAATCTCTCCAAAAGGGTAGAAATCTACGTTTCTACTCCTATTCTAGAAATCCTAAACTTTCTCCACACTTTTCCTAACATTCCTCTCACACATCACCCCCTTTTTCTAACCTAAATTCATTCTTTTAAGGTGTAGGGTTGAAGTTTGAAGAGTTGCCACAATAACCATTTCAAAAAGCGTCCAAATACGTTGAATTTCGGCCCATAACCGCCAAAAGTTGGTTCATAGTCTACAGCGCTTGGTTCATAGTCGTCAGCGAGTTTTTCTGTCATTTTTTGGTCTTCTCGAGTAAATCTCGCAGTCGGCGCCGTTTTGGCGTCGACGGCGAACAGACTGCACAGCTCCACCGTTTCGCTCCGTTTTGCCCCATTTCCGTTGTGTAGTGGTCCTAACAGATAGTCCTACAAAATAAACATGAAAATAACATTCTTTTAAAGTATAATCTCATTCAAAAATATACAAGAAGTGTTAAAAATATTAAGTATCAAAAGATTTATCAAAATGTGACAGGGCAAAATTTCATTTCTTGCTCGTTTTTGCTCCACATTGCACCATTTTTGCATCTTTTTTCTCCAATTACCATAATTCATTCTCCAATTACCATAATTCACATAATTCATCATACCTGCAACAAAACATCAAAAGTACTTCTCTTTAAAGTGAAATATCATAAAAAATAGTGTAAAATAGGTATGAAAATCTCAACATATTTTCCTTTGGTCAAAATCCCTCAAACTTAACTATTACTTGTCCTCAAGTAATTTTAGTACTACATAAAAGTTATGATCTATTGTAGTAAAGTTTTAATTCAGAAATACTATAATTTTGATTTAAGTAATTATCATAATGAGATTTTCAGAAAAATTTAAATAATTAAATTAACTCTGTAAGTACAAGATTGTCTAGTCATCAAGTTTAAGAGTTCTAATTTTCTATTCATTTCAAGAATGACTATATGTTGTAATATCAAGTCACTTAGAATATTCAAATGATAGGAATGGATTGCTTTCAATCCTATTTGTTTTTCTTTTCCTTTCAGGAATTATTGTCAATCCTTTCTTTTTCTTTTTCAAGTGAAGATTACCATATTTGGATAGCCTTTAATAATTTTGAACTTCACTTTACTTTCCCTAAATTTGAAACTCGAAGCATTCCTTTACCTTACAAATATTTCATAGCTTATACATCATTGAGCCCCAATCTTTTCTTCTCAAATGAATTTTCAAGATTCTTAATATTTCAAAATATAGTTTCCTTTACTTTAAATAGTTAACTATAGTCTTATTCTCTTATACTAAATATCTTAATATATAAAAATAATTTTCATTACAAAAATATTCCCTTAAATCTACCATAATATTTAAATATCTATAAATATAGTTCCCTGAATTAAATTTACTACATAAAATCATATTAATAATTTTTTAAAATATTTAAATTGAGAACATCTATTAGTTAATCTTTTTCTTCCCTCCCCCAAACTTAAATTTTTAAATATTTTGCAATTAGTTCTACAAAATGTAGCAGGAAGAAAAAGTAAAAATTAAATCTACTTACTACTACAACATTCTGTACATTTCATATACATGCATAATCAGGATAAAATGACAGCATAAGAAAGTAAATCTTGCCTTAAACATGCATGCAATGATATTAAACTAAAAGGAAGCATATTCACTGTAAAATTTCATTTTCTTCCTACCCCCAAACTTGATTTTTACCATGTATAACATTTAGTGCAGAAATAATTAGGAAGAAAATTAGTTTAGAAATTCTATCTACCACAAATTTCTATCAAAAACATCTACAATTATTTTTTAGGATAGAAAACATGTAGTAGAAAGTAAATGTAAACTAAACATGCTAGAATGAAATTAACTAAACAAACTTCTAACTAGCATATCATGTATCAACATTGAAATATAAAAATGTTCTTCAATTCTTATAAATTGTAACAAAAACACAAACACAAACACACAAACAAGATAAATGAGGTCAATTCTTCCTCCATCTCATCGCATCTCACTAACTTACTTCCAATTTTTAACGAAATCCCTACACAAATATATTGGGCGCTTATAAATGATTTTATAGATTCTAATCCCAAAGATAAGATTATTATTGGTTCACGTGCACCAACCTCAAGCATCATCATATCCCTTAATTAAGCACCTGTAGCAATTATAAGGATAATGTAAATTCATCCACATTTTACTCATCAAATAGGTTACCAACTCCTATCAAATGAAAACAAAAAGAAGTAACAAAATTGAGATGGAATTATCACTGTTAAAATTAATGATGCCTCTTGTAAAGCTTAAGTACACGGGTCAGACCCGAGTCGTAGTAGATTCATCAATCCAACTACTACAAGAGAATATTTAAGTCTAGCCATAATAAAAAGTTAAGGGATCACCTCCCTCATAATACACAAAGATCTAATCAAACCACTAACAATCCAAACATTTATCAATCATCAAGCAAACTGATCAATTCACACTAAAGCAAACACAATATAACACTAACAATCGTGACTCTTAAGCATACTAAATCAAACCACACAGATAACTATAGGTTGCCTCCTATAAAGTGCTTGATTTAACGTCGATAGCCCAACAAATGATTCTACTTGGATCAAAATTCCAATTAAGTAATCCTTGATCAATAACCCAATTTTTTTCCAGATCCAGGGATTCCCACAAAGTCATCGAATTAAAATTTTTCTTTTAGCTTTTCCTTTTCATATTGATTCATATCCTTGTTCCTCATATTTCTTTCTAGATCCAATATTCTTCTAGTAATTTTCTCAATTTACATATTAATATCATCCTTGAAATGTATAAGAAATAGATATTTAAATGATACTTCATGATATCCCAAAATTTGGATTAGATTCTCTCTAGATAATTCAGATTCTAGATCAATATTTTCTAGGTTACTCTTATGTATCAATTTATCTTCCAATTCTTCAGGAATTTCTTCCATTGATCTTTCAATTTCCTTGTCCTTATCTCTCAACTCAAAGCTCTTTTGAAACAAATCCTCAAATTCTCTTCTAAATATTAGTTCAATAATTTTAAATTACTCATAATTCATTTCCTTAGGATTTATCTCAAAGTCACTAGGTAACATCTCTGGGGGGTAACTGTTAATTGCATTAATAATCTGCTCCAGCATCAGAATCTCATTCATTTTGTTCGTATACCACTAAAGATATGATTATCCCTGATATATTGGTTCTTAAGCACCAACACCAGGCGTCACCATATCCCAATAATTAAGCACCTCTAGCAGTTATAAGGATAGTGTAATATCTTCCACATGTTACTCATCAAATAGGTTAGTTACTCTTATCAAATGAAAACAAGGTCAAAGAAAGGAAGTAATAAAGTTGAGATGTAACTCTCACTGTTAAAATTCATGATGTCTCTTTTAAAACTCAAGTCCAGGTGAGGCTTGAGTTGTAGTGAACTCGTCAATCCAACTATTATAAGAGAACATACAAGTCTAACTATAATAAGAAGTTAAGAAAGCACTTCCCCATGACACACAAAAAGTAAATCAAACCACTAACAATCCAAACATCTACCAATCATTGATCAAACTAATCAATCCACACTAAAACAAACACAATACATCACTAACAGTCATAACTCTCAAGCACACTAAATCAAACCACACTGATAACTATGGGTTGCCACCCATAAAGCACTTTATTTAATGTCGTTAGCCCAAGAAATGATTCCACCTGGATCAAAATTCCAATTAAGTAATCCTTGATCAATAGCCCAATTGTTTCCAGATCCAGGGATTCCTACAAAGTCCTCGAATATAAATATTTCTTTCAGCTCTTCCTTTTCATATTGATTCATATTCTTGTTCCTCATATTTCTTTCTAGATCCAATATTCTTCTAGTAATTTTCTCAATTTGCATATTAATATCATCCTTGAAATTTATAAGAAATGGATCTTTATATGATACTTCATGATCTCCCAAATTTTGGATCAGATTTTCTCTAGATAATTCAGATTCTAGATCAATATCTTCTATGCTACTCTTCTGTTTCAAATTATCTTCCAATGCTTCAGGAATTTCTTCCATTGAACTTTCAATTTCCTTGTCCTTATCTCTCAACTCAAAGCTCTTTTGAAACAAATCCTCAAATTCTCTTCTAAATATCAGTTCAATAATTTTAAATTGCTCATAATTCAATTCCTTAGGATTTATCTCAGAGTCCCTAGGTAAAATCTCTAGGGGGTAACTGTTAATTGCATTAATAATCTGCCCCAGAATCAAAATCTCCTTCATTTTGTTTGTATACCACGGAATATGCCATTCAGTGACTTTGAATAACTCTTTCATAGGAGATCTTTTACTGATTTCATCATTCAATTAGGTTCATCTTGTGATTGAGTCGAATATGAAGATATAGTGACTGGTGGTGTAGATGAATTCCCTAAATTGGTAGACTTTAAAATAGTATAGGGTACATTCATCTTAAGTTCATGAGATTTCTCAACAAATGGAATTAAAAGTTTACTATTTTTGGTAACGTCCATCATTTCACACCTCACCTGAACATACATGCAATTTTCTTTAAACAACATTTTAGACTCATCATGAAAGCTCAATTTGATCTCATCTGTTAAGTTACTCTCAAAACTTTTCCAGGAAATAGTTTTCACTTCGATAACCAATTTCATCTATCCGAAAACAATCATCATCTTTCTCTCAGCTGGATATTTCATAGCCTTTAAAACATCAAAAGTGGTTTCATGGTCATTAATATTCATAGTTAACTTTCCTTTTTGCACATCTATCATAGCTTGCCCAGTAATAAGAAAAGGTCTCCCCAAAATAATGGAATATTTTTTTTCTTCCTTCATATCTAATACAATAAAATCCATAGGAAAGATAAATTTATCCACTTTAACAAGCACATCTTCTATATTCCCTTTTGAATAAATGATAGATCGATCGGTTAACTGAAGAGTTATAGTAGTGGGAGAAATATCTAAACCTAACCTTTTAAATATAGATAGAGACATCACATTAATGCTCGATCCTAAATCACATAAAGCTTTTCTCAAATTGTTGATCATTGTTAGAGTCCGGTGGACATGAAGGTCTATAATTTGTGTTCCCCTGATTATTTCAACTTCCATTAGGATTTGCATGATTATTTTCTCATTTTTGGTTTCCACCGTCAGTAGTATGATTCCAGTTAAAATTAGAATGGTACTTCCAACCTGGGTTGTAAAAGTTAGAGTACGGGTTGTTTATGGTATTTAAAGCATCACATGATAAGTTAGAATCAATCATATGCCCTAATGAACTTTCCTCACTTACTGGAGTAAATTGAGTTTGGGTTATTCCAAATTAGTCCAACTTCTTTGATATTGTAGCAACTTGAGATGCAAGAATTGAAATCTCATATAAATCATGAACACTGGCTACTTTTTTAGGATTTACCCTTGTAGAGGACCATTGAAATTCAGTTGCAGCCATATTTTTAGTTAACGCATACGCTTCATCAAATGGTTTTGACATTAATGATCTACCAACAACATCAATTATAAACCTAAGGGATTCTACTAACCCATTATAAAAAGTTTGAATGATTAACCAATTAGGCAGAGCATGATGTGGACACTTTCTTAGGAGTTCCTTAAATCTTTCTTAGGCTTCGTATATTGATTCCCCTTCATACTGACAAAATGAGATAATATCTTTTCTAAGTTTAGTAGTCCTTGAAGGTGGAAAATACTTAGTTAGGAATTTCTGAGTTAACTCCTCCCAATTTTTAATAGAGTGGTGCTAATGAGTATAAC
>NW_018164909.1:1167857-1169119 GCF_001263595.1 Phalaenopsis equestris
TCCTTAGTCTGACAGCATCGTCTGACATACCGTTATAACAAAATATAGCACAAAGTTCTATAAAATTTGATAAGTGTAAATAGGGATCCTCCAAAGGAGTTCCCTCAAACTGATTGTTCTGCACCAGTTGAATAATCTCAGGATTTATTTTAAACGAGTCAGCTTCTACGACAGATTTTTGTATACTTGAGTGAATTTCATTTGTCGTAGGATTTACGTAATCCCTCAATGAAGTAAGATGATTTTTCAAGTTATTATTTGGAAAGTTTTCTATTTCCATTTCTAGTTTTTTGAGTCTTCTTTGTATCTTTATTTTTTTCTTTTTTTCAAACTCAGGATCATAAAGCACAAGTCCTGCAGATCCTTTGTTTCACATACGTAACACATCAAACAATACATTAACAATTAAACAAATAATAGATGAAATATATTCAACACAACAAAACATTTTCACGAACACCTTATTTTTCACACAAATAGTTTTTTTTAACACTTTTTCATATAAAAACACTTTTCACACAAAATAATTTTTACGACACTACAATTTTCCAAGTCTAAGCCTAATTACTTCAACTAAAATTCTCCTAAAGTTCTTACCGAAGCTTTCCCGGCAACAACGCCAAAAACTTGACAGCGACTTTATATATGCTTAAATTTTTGAACCCAGATTTATATATTTATAATGATTTTGTAAAGTCACAATTTCAAACGCAAGTATATGTATCGCTCAAGTAATACAGGGCTCTAGTGGAGTCCCGTTTATCGATCCCACAGGGAAGCTATGTAAGAGGTTCTTAATCAAATCATAGTCTACTACAATTAGTCCTTAGTTTGTAATATCAATTAAAATGATGTTTTATCTAGCAACTACTCATAAATGCAAGTGTTAAATGTAGAGATAATAACTATAACTAAATGCAAATATTAATTCTAAAGATAACCAATTTTAGATGAATTGGTTTGGAGAATTTTGAGATATTAAAAACTATTATTCTTATGTAATGAATTAGATAATATAAAGGAATGAGATGCATTAAATTGTATGTGTCAAATAGGAACAATCTTATTATTTACCCTTTGGTCCAGGCATAAAGAACATTGACTAATCATATGCTTGTTTACTGAATCTGTGGCTAGGCTGGGAGGATACCGACTCTCGCTTCGGAGCTCCCACGTTCTCCTCGCCTAAGGGCTAACATCTCCGCTTCAGTACTCAAACAATAGGACCGAATTGGGGATTTTAGTCTGTCACCCTAAAATTT
>NW_018164909.1:1169131-1189937 GCF_001263595.1 Phalaenopsis equestris
TATATTTCTCTATTTATTTGCATTCAACTCCCAAGAACTTAACCATCCATAAAATCTGAATGTGGTTCTACTTTGTTGAAAATTACATAGCCCTCTCGGGTCTTAACGCAATTACAATTAATTTTAACACTACAATAGGCCTTTATTGTAATGTAAATAAAGTGCAAGTAAAAACCATCACATTTATAATTAAATCCGCTTCTAACATGCATAAAAAAATTCTAAATATGAATTCTACTCATTACAAAAGAAAAGTAAAATGAAAACAATGACATAATCTTCTCATGCCACTATTTCCAAAGAAGAGGAAAGAGTACGAGAAGCCCATCACAAAGCACGAAGAAAACACAACGGAAACTTCATTTAACCAAAGCATATCCACTAGATAAGTGTTTACAAAACTATAAGATAATGAAGAACACAATAATTAGCTTTTTCCCTTTGAAAGAAAGAAAAAAATCTCTCCCACAAAGTCTCCCGCCGATCCATGCATTGTTAGAACATCTCCTTACAAATTCCTCAAAATCTTCTCTCCAATCTCTCCAAAAGGGTAGAAATCTACATTTCTACTTCTATTCTAGAAACCCTAAACTTTCTCCACACTTTTCCTAACATTCCTCTCAGACATCACCCCCTTTTTCTAACCTAAATTCGTTCTTTTAAAGTGTAGGGATGAAGTTTGAAGAGTTGTCACAAGAACCCTTACAAAAAACGTCCAAATAAGTTGAATTTCGGTCCATAACCGCCAAAAGTCGGTCCATAGTCGTCCCGGGCGTCGTCATAGTCTCGGGCGCCGTCAGCAAGCTCGAGGGCGCTGTCGGCGAGCTTTTCTGTCATTTTTTGGTCTTCTCGGGTAAATCTTGCCGCCGGCGCCGTTTTGGCGCCGATGACGAGCAAACTGCGCAGCTCCACCGTTTCACTCCGTTTGATTCCGTTTTAGCTTCGTTTCGCCCCATTTCAGTTGCATTGTGTTTCTAACAGATAGCCCTGCAAAATAAGCATGAGCAAAATAAGCATGAAAACAACCTTCCTTTAAAGTGTAATCTCATTCAAAAATATGCAAGAAGTGTAAAATAGATTAAGCATCGAAAGACTTATCGAAAGGTGACAGGATAAAATTTTATTTCTTGCTCATTTTTGCTCCACATTGCACTGTTTTTGCATATTTCTGCTCCAATGACCATAATTCATCATACCTGCAACAAAACATCAAAAATACCCTTCTTTAAAGTGCAATATCATCAAAAATAGTGTAAAATAGGTATGAAAATCTCAACATATTTTTCTTTGGTCATTAACTAAATATGATAGTAGGTGAAAGGCGTTGTCCATCCGCCATATAATTAGTTGACTTTAAAAATGACATATTCAGGAAATTATTGAATTTAATAATGTTGTAATCCAAGCGATGGATATATGTCCTGCCTAGATGTCCAGACATAATGATGGCGTACACCTACTTGTATAGAGAAGCCACTCTCTATAAAAAATGGTGGCGGGTGGGTGGGGGATTAAACGTAAAATGGATTCTCCAATTTTTTGAATCAAAGCTCTAATTATGAGTACTCTGTTCTTCTCTGTAATAAATTTGCTCTTCAACTCAGATCTTTCGCCCCTCTCCCTCTCTCTATCTCTATTTCTTCAGTCTATATTCCTTTGAAGTGCTTCACAAAAAAAAAAGGATTCAGCATCCTGAAAAAGTATGATAAGTGTGGATGATGTCAAAAATATGAAAATGAGCCCAACAATGAGAAGAATTAAGCCATAATAAAATTAGAAGTAACATAGACAAGAAACCCTCACTAAAGATATGGTGTTTCCACCTCAGCCAATGATGCCACCATGTTGAAGAGGCAAACTTTATGCCAAATTACAAAGAACACCTTATATTGGTGTTGGTGGAGGAAGATGATTTATATTATCCTGACAGTGTAGGTTCAACTCTATAAGATCATGACATACAAAGGTCAGTTGAAACCCACAACCATAACGATTGAAGAACGCCTTCTCTCGGGAAATATCTGAAGCTAAAGCACTTGAAGGGTTTAAGATCTCATTCTTAAAGTCCTACTGAGGGTAGTTGGACCCTTACAACCATATCAGCTCATTTGAGTCCAAAGTTTGCTTGTTAAGGATCAATGATGTGTTTAAATGCTAACTCATCTTTATGACTCTAAGAGAGTTTGATGTCTGATGGTTTAAAAACATACCATTAGGAGTGATAACCTTCTTCATAGAATTTATGCAAATCTTTATATCATTCTTTGTTAGTGTTAAAACCCTCACAAAGAGTTTGAAGCATTGTTATAACTTCGTCAGGAGCATGGGGAAACCATGCATGCTTTTGTGATCTAATTTTAGAAGGAGATGTTAGTGGCACATGATCTAGAACCTACAATCACCAATACTGCCCCCAAACAAGGGGTTGAAATAAGGCTCATTCTGCGATATGCTTTGTTTACAACACCCAAAGATTTTAGTTGAGTTGTTGGAACTAACTAAAAATTGTATATTGGTAGACAAACATAACTCATCATTGGCCCCTTTTTTGAGCCCCCTAAAGATGAACTTCTATATATTTTTTTCCTACTCATACCTGCCGTATCAACCTCCTTGACCAGCCACAAGATCAAAATTTAAAGAACATCATTCTTGATCACTCTTAGGTAGGACCCACACTTATGAGAGAGGAATTAGTTCCCTAGAAAGGCAATCCAGTTGACAAGTGAAGCAAAAGAACTACCAATTAGAGGTAAGACCTCCAACACCAACACATGAGATACCACATCAAAATCAGTTGAGAGTTTTAATGATCGAAGTCATAAAGGCAGTACAAAAATGAGTACTTCAAGAAACCAACATCAATGAGTATAAGAGGACCAATTTGAGAACATAAGAGTTCTTATGCTTACTATCAAGATCATGGGCATGACATGAATGAGTCTCTTTGTCACAAAAAAAAAAAACTAATTAGCTAATTAGGAATTTGATTGAGTTTAGGAATTTGATTGAGTTCTAAAAAATTAAAAGAATTTATGGCATTTAGGTCATTAATTTAGAGACAAAGAAACATTCTAGCATAAGAGGGTCACAATGAGCCCATTTGTACTCATGTTATCCACATTATGGCTATTATCCCAACAATTATTGGTGGAGATGGTGCCAAGCCATCCTTCGATACCAACATAATTAGGGTTCACTTAGAAGAACTCTACATTGTAGTATCATTTTGTTGTGAAACATGCCCCGATCACCAATTATCATCATGGAGGAAGACTTGTTTGATATAACTATAGTTACAACCCTAACTTTTTATTTCCAAATTTATAGTTCTCTCATTGCGACAGAGATGTTGGTCAATATCATATTTAAATATATTTTTTGATAAGAAACCCATTGGAAAACTATCAAGACAGACTTAATGATTACAATACAAGGTTTTTTCAAAGGAATGGAGCCTCATAAGTATTTCAAATCATCTTCCTTTACTTTAATTCCTTAAAATAAGGGAAAATATTATCGAGATTACTTTAGACCTATAATTCTTACTATTGTAATCTCCAAAATAATCAACAAGATTATGGTTAAAAGAATCCAACCAAATTCAAATAATATTATTAGTCCACATAAAGCAACATTTATCAAGTATAGGAATATCTCTGATAACATCAGTATCTTCAAAAATTATTTCTTGGTATTGATAAAAAGTGTAGGAGAAGCAACATTATTATCAAGATGGATATTAAGAAAACATATGATATGATCAATTGAGATTTCATTTTAAAAATTTTGGTTGTTATGTGTTTCTACATTAAGTTTTGGAAGCTGATTAGGAGAATTTTGAACAATAATTTCTATTCTCTTCTTATCAATGGCTAAACTCATAGTCACTTCAAAGCATTTAGAGGGATCTAGTAGAGCACACTCTATCTCCTACATTTTTCTTGATTATCTTTCCATATGTATGAATAATATTTTAAGTAGAAATATAGGAGTGACTTACAACTACGAAAGAAATTTCTTGGTTTCTTACTTTGCTTTTTTTGATGACCTCATAATTTTCACTAATACCAACAAGACTTCAGCCAAGATATTATGGAAAACTCATTGAACATTTTAAGGAGATCAATGGTATGAATTTCAACATTGCTAATCATATTTTTTATGTGGGAAAGAAATTCAAGTAAAATTGAACCAATGACACGATTGGTTTTTTTAAGAAAAAGCTTCACATCACTTATATAGGCATTTAAATAAATAATGGTAAGAAAAAAGAGTACCTAGTTTGAAGGCAAATTTCAAAAAATTTGATGCAAAATCTAGTCCCAAGAAAACATATTCTTATCCTTTGGATGTAATACAATCCTGATTAAGAGTATCATAAACTCTATTCCTCTTTATATTATGTAGGTGCTTAAGATTTCTGAAGGGGTGGGTTAATAATAGATTGAAAAGGTTGTTGAATAAGTTTCTTTGGGTTGATAAGGAGACAATGCTATACTGGATGAGCTAGAAAAGGCTTACCCTTGTTACGAGGGAGGTTTGGAATTTAGAACACTCAAAGACTCTATTAAAATTAATTATGTATAGTAATGGGGTAAACATATAGTTGGTGATTCATTATAGGATCATGTTAAGAGATCTAAGTACTATGGTGGGGATCATCCCCTTGCAATTGCTGCACAAAATAGGTGACTATGTAGTAAGGAAGAAAATGCTAGATCATAGAGAATCTACTGAAGAATTAATCATCTGAGATAAGGGAAAAGGAAATATCAATTTTTGGTTTGATGATTGGACCCTTTTTAGGACATTTGGAAGGTGCTCGTGATGGACCTTTGGATATTCATCTAAAAGTGGTTGACTGTTGGTTTGAAGATTTTTGGGATCTGAGTAAGCCATAGAATCTAGTTCAAATGGATGTGGCGAAGGAAATTTGTAGCATTCTCATTAAGGGCAGGAATAAAGATAGACCTTTGATGAAGAACCTCATGATGTTTCTATGTTTAAATCTTATTTTTTTCTATCCTTTGGAAGCAGACAAGCTGTGGAATGAAAGAAAAATATTTGGAATTCCAAACTGAAACATTCCCAATCTTTTTTCTTTTGGAGGATGTTTCACCTTTACTCCAAATAGATGACATTCTTAAGCAAAAAATACTCAAACTCCCTTCCTTTTGTTGTTTGCACAAACACGAGGAGGAAAAACTTAACCATATTTTTTGTAGGAACTCTTTGGATGTTTATAGAAGAATTTGTAGTAAACTTAATATCTAGTTCCAATTTTGATATAGAAATCTATTGGGAAATACTTATCTACTTGGATGAACCAGGGACGATCCTCTTTGCATCCGCTAAACTTACTACACTTGATTGTGTGGTGGTTTTTATGGACTATAAGGAACAACATAAAGCATAAAAACTAGGAAGAGACTAGGGACTCTACATATCTACTCATTATCTCCTTACACAAGGTGGAAATGTTTAACAAGATGAAATCAATGTCAATAAATTTATTAAGAGACTATCTTTAAAACTTAAAAATCTATTTGAACCTTATTTTCAAACAACCGCCTTAACTATTTTCTTGGAGAAAAATTGAGAAGGATTTTATAAAAGTAAATGTGGATGGCAAAATATTTAGTGACAAAGTTGGCATTGAAGGGGTGTTTAGAGATGACAAAGGCAAAAGTTTAGTTTTTTTCCTCACCTTCTGTGGTCGGCTTTTCCCTAAAAGCGCTTTTGTTATACTTGTTTTAGCGAAGGTGGCTGGAAGGTTATGTTGGACCGAGTTACACTTTGAATGGCCTCAACTAATCATCTTAATACTTATAGTAGAAGGGAAATTGATCCTTAGTTTTTGCATTTTACTTTGAAGAAGATCTATAAGTTGATACATTCAAAGTAGCTGAGGTGGAGCCATATACATAGAGAATGAAATCAACCTGCAGACTGGCTAGCCTAATGGTGTGCATTCTCTAAAGTAATTTTGTTGGAGAACATTTTCTCTCCTCTATTTTCTATTCTTCTTATTGGGGATAACATTGAGTTGCCTTTTATTAGAACTTTATCTTAACCCTTATTTGTAATTAATGTATTCTTCCTTTTGATTTAATATAAATGAAATATTTTTTTTTGTTACAAAAATATATTAAAATTTATTTCAGAAGGTTAAGTTCCCATTAGCACAAGCAAAAAAAAAAAAAAAATCAAGGTAGATAAAAAATTGATGCAAGGATCCAAAATAATTTTGACAGGAAGATAACATAGTCAAATGAGCCTTCGTAATAAAAAATCTCATCCTGCCTTGAACTGTCTCAAACGACTGGGCTTGGACTAGTTATAGAACACCAAGCACTATCCTTTACATCCCTTTGCTCCCTTTACGGTTCAATAACCAATCTTTTCAAGTCAATGGCCTCTTAACCAAAGTCGCTCAATTGCTATGTTGGCACAACCTCATTTGTAGCAGAGGCAGTAATGAAAGGATACAACAATGATTTCATAGTCCTTTCAGGAGGTGAGAGAATATTTGCCACTTCACGCTCCCCCTCAGCTTTCTTCTCTACCCTACGACACCTCCATCTACCACAATCTTAAGATCCTATTCAAAAATTGGCTGGCCAACTCCATCAATTATCTGCTCATTTCTTCCTATTAAAGTATCTGATGCCACATTCAAGTTTAATTGAAAAGCATTCTTTGTGTAAAGATCGAGGATGTAAAATTCATTAAAAATAAAGCACTCTATAGAAAAAAATGTAGTAGAAACAAAATATGTCATATCTTGATGTGCATAAAGTAAAAAGATTGTTTACATACAGGTCAATTTATATGGACCTAAAACTCTTGAAAGTGTAGGTGTCTTTTCTTGTCTACTCTCATCACCAAGGGTGAATGCCTCCACGAGTGCCTGAACCTTCGCCCAAATGGGCAGATTCTTAGCTGGATCACCTATCGATGAATCAACGTCTGGAATAACCACCTCTACAATAGCTTTTACTCGAGTCATCCTTGACGTCTCCCCCTGCCCAAAAGAGGAACTTCTCTTTCTTCACTTCACCAGCGCATTGTGCCCTCTCTCACCTCTTTCTCAATTTTGCTTGGTGAAATGCCTTACATCAACTCTTCATCCAAAATATTAAGTCCACTAATTTAGCTCTGCCATGGTATGATGAGCTGGGAGCGACCAAATATAATATACAAAGGCGAGGGATTGTAATACAAATGTGTTAGACTGACGTCTCATTGCTCTATTTATAAGAGTTAGGACACATAATTTAAGGGAGAGTCCACGTAATAAAATCTAACCCAACAGTACAGTAATTATCTGTATTTTATTCTCTGTTCTTATCACAATATAATTTTCTAAGTGGTGAGTAAATTAGAGAATTATATATGTATAACCAAAAGCAACTGCACAAACCAACATAATCCCAAGTTCACTTAAGTTGGCATCTATATCAATCCAGACTTGTTGAGGAAACGAACCCAAACGAAGAAAGGGAGGTCATCCTAGATCATCAGACACTTAGATAAGGAACAACTAAGTATGAAAAGTTGAGTATGGAGGGCTGAGTATGGATGATGCATGCGAATAACTAAATTTTCAAACAGACAATGTAATGTGATATTGAAGGCGAGACCACAAAAATCAAAGAATCTCATTCGTCAGCCAAATAACTAGCTGATTTTAAAGATGAGATTGTCAAGAAGTTCTCGATTTTAATGATGATGTCACTCTAGAGACAACTATATGTCCCTAGAATTTCAAATATAATGATGGCTTACACCTACAAGAAGTCATCCCTTAATAAAAAATGAGAATTTAGAATAAATTGGATTTCGTAATTTTTTAACTCAAAGCTCTAATTTTGAGAAACTTATTACGTTCAGATGAGCTGCATCCGGATGGGTCTGGATTTATAGTATTTTGTGGTAGTATTGAAGGTATTACAACATAAACACCACCAAAACTACCAAATCATGCCTATAGGGAGAAGTAATAATCACTCCTAATTGTAGGGATCTTGTTCATATTTGTAATAACTAGGAATCCTAAGCTCGCTTTCGAGCACTCTTCTCTTTCTTCTTCTTCATGCTCTATTTCTTATATAAAAGTGATTCTAACACCCATATTTCACAAATCTCACTTTTGTTCGTCCAACAAGCTGATTTTTTTTTTCCTCCTAAACTGAAGTATGGAAAGGGTTGTAGCCGGCTCGGGACGGCGTAAGCTGTTCATTAATCTCTTTTTTTTTTTTTTTTTTTTTGACTAGTTCTTCAATGTCGCTCCTTTTAAGAAGTATCCAGACGGGACCACTTCTCCTTGTTTCTTCCCCGGCCGGCGAAATGACCTGTTGGCCCAATGCCGGAGCGGCGAAACGAAAAATCCGGCTCTCAATGGCGGAGACGCCGCCCGACCCGCTGCGCCACCCCATTGATAGAGCCCTAAGCCTCACCTACGAATCATCGCACTCCGATTTGCAACCTAAGCACACGGACTTACTGATTCGCGGTTTGTCCGCCCCAATTATACCTCAGCCGCACTCTATCCGTCGCCCATACCGTTTCTTGTCGCTGAACCCTTTCATCTCTTTCATCTCCACTCCATTTATGGCGGTGTTCAAGGGGAGATGTAAGCTAGCGGCGGAGATTCCTAGAGGACGGCAGATAGAGGAATCGAGAAAAGAGTCGCAGTTGTTAGAGACAATGAACAAGGTCGACAGTGGGGGAACGGTGAAGAAAACGTATTCGGTGTCGCCGGCTGATTACCGGTTGCTCGAGGCGGTGGGGCAGGGGGCGAGCGCGACGGTGTACCGCGCGATGTACATACCGTACAATGAGATTGTCGCTGTAAAGTGCTTGGATCTCGATCGTTGCAACAGTAATCTCGTCCGTTCCTCTCTGTACGCTTCGCTTTGTTTTTTTTACTTTACTGTATTTCTTTTTGGATTTTTATACCCCTTTTGACTTTCGTGGTTGGTTGGAGTTGATTTCTATCGATAGTTTATGGTTTTGGGTTTGGATTTCAGTGGCTGTGATTTGGATTGGTGCCCTGAGGAGTAGTATCGAAGTGGTGTGGCTTCTTTTTGTTTTGTGCGAGGACTTAACGCAGTTATTGACGTGTTTGTCGCGTAGAGCAGCTCTGAGTACCGTTGATCCAAATGCATCATTGGGCAACACTAGAACTTTATAAATATGAACCGAGCTGAAAGAGATAAAGGAAAAAAAAAATACTTGAGAGAGAGAGAAGCCCTTAGTTTACATATATTTTTAGAAAATACAAAAGTGAGATGCACTTCTTAGGCGATGTTTGGTGGCATACTATTAATTGGATTTAGCCACCAAACACAAAAAAATAAAAATTAAATCAAACAGTACGGTAAATTGAATTTTCTCATGTTCCATCTTTTTTCATGCGTTTCGTCATTTTTACGACGTAAATTAGGATTTAGTAGATCTGATTGCAGGGCGGATTTATTCCGTGGTCGCTCGCGAGCTCTTCCGTCACACACTGAATGTGATAAATCTGGATTCATCAAATTTGATAAATATTATTTAATATAAATCTGAGATGCATAGTTTTCTAGACCCATAATGTCACCCCTATTTGTTAGTGTGGGCTAAGGAATAGTGGTCGAATATAATCCACATATGCAAAAAACTAGGTAATTGAATTAAATAAACATTTACATTTGGCGGGTCTGATTCTTTATAAGCAAGCAAACATAGTTATATTATTGTTAGCATGTTGCCATCATACAAAAGCTGACATGATGACAACTCTAAGTGTATTCTTGTCTATAGCACTTGCTTGTTGGTTCCAACATTTGTGCCTGTTCCTCCACAAATAAATGATAAGAATACCACATATTTATGGTTTCCACAAATAGAAGTAAAATTTTAACCTCAATCAAATTAGTATTTTTCATTACAAGCTGGTTGGTTGACAACTCAGACATACAAATCACTAAAACATTTTGCACTGTGATTATATAAATCATTCAGGGACTTTAACAATGTGATTATATAAATCATTCAGGGACTTTAACAATGAAAATCCATTTAAAAGATAAATTTCATAAGTACTTTGCTTATGGGGTTAGTGTCATAAATCTTAACCATTTAGCCTTCTTCAAATCTTTTGGTTGTAAGCCTTATCCTCCAATACATTGCATGCCACAATATATATATATATATATATATATAGCCAATATATATATATATATATATACATATATTGTTGTGAAAATGACTACAATAAAACAAAAATTGGAATTAGAAAATTTGCAAAACAGAAAAGAACAGAACACACAGATTCACGTGGTTCAACAAATTGCTTATGTCCACGGGGTTGCAAAAGATTTTATTGCTCCAAAAGATTACACCCGTTGATCACCTTGATGTTTGCAGAAAAAATCTATATTTCTCTTCCTCTCTTTCCTTGCATCTTTCTCTCTCCTTTGTCTCTCTATCTTTCCACCTGTATCACAGGATAGTAGGAAGAAAGGGGAAAAGAAACTTGCGTTTCCTTTTCTCTGTCCCGTAAGCCAAAGAACCGAGAAGACCTGCTCTTTTTGCTTCTGCTGACGATGAGTGAGGTTGGAGTTGGCAGACTTTTGCTTGGCCTTTTATAAGAAGCTTAAAATGCTAATGAAGGAAATTCCTTTTGCTTCTACCGAAGGTGAGTGAGGTTAGAGTTGGCGGGCTTTTGCTTGGCCTTTTATAAGAAGCTTAAAATACTAATGAAGGAAATTCTTTTGGCTAAATGCGTTTCGGGTGAGATAAAGTGGCAGGACCCCGTGAGATTAATTTGGCGGGACTGCGTAACTTTTAGAGCCTTGCTGCTTCAATTCCTTTTAAAACCATCCATGAATTGGCCCATCAAAGAAAAGAGAATATCAAGGTGGCAGGAGAACCAACAGGAGGTGGGAGAATAATATTAACAAGGAACTAAATAATTGAATTGAATGCAAATTCAATTATATTCCTAGTATGCAAAACTATTTGACTTTGAGAAGATATATCTAGTTGATGGAGAAGCTCTGGACGTAGTGGGGATGAGAGACGTTGATATTGCACTCCCTAACAAGAGCAAATGAACTTTACAGAAGGTCAGACACATTTCTGAGTTGAAGAAAAACTCCATTTATGCTTTGTAGATTTCTAGATTATATTCATAACACAATTCACTAGAGCTACAAAACATCAAAGAAGTTTGGAAGCGCGGAGCCTGGGGAAAGCTTGTGTGCTTTTGTGATATATTTTCAGAGGGAGATGCTAAAGGTATAAGATTTGGAGCTTGTACTCAACCATGCCATCTTAGCGCAATGGCTAAAGGAAGGACCATTTCAGTATGCAGTTGGCATACAACACTTGAAGTCATTAGTCAAATTGTTAGAACTGACTAACAATAACATATTAGTTCAAGAGTATAACTCAATATCTGTCTTCTCGCTAATCGAACACCCAGAAAGACATCCCCCGAAAAGGAATTTTCATAGGCTGATTAGAGAATGCATCACCCCCGCAACCATTAACATGACCGAGATTTGAGGTGCAACGATTTTGCCTGTTTTAGATGTTTTGGGTCTAAGTGAGATGAGTCCGTTCATGGAAAGGGTGAATCCAATATCAAGAATGACGAGTAGATTACTGCTAGGAATGGTCTTCACACAACTTATCAAACACCACGACAGACTTCCTTAAGAGTCTCGATGACCAAAGTGATATAAACCATCCAGAACAAGGAGTATTTTCATAAGTTTATGCTCACGAAGTCAGGAGGGTACATATGTGATCCAAAAAAAATATTGCACTTATCACTTAGATCAGAAACAAGAAACAGAGGAGTGTTGTCACTTTTGAAGCCTAATCGAAGAGCTAATCAAAACAGACAAACTAATATATTTCATAGCACCGGGAGCAATAACTCAGAGGCAGAGAAAGCTTTAGTCGAAAAAATCACAACACAACTGCCTGGGCCCAGACAATCCACATTGCCGGTGTTGTCCCAGTGATACTTGGTGGGGATGGAGTTGAAGCATCTCACTATGCTATCTTGAACAGGCTCCATTCATGAAGACTATGTCTGTCAATATTGTCTCAGGAACAACCTTGCATCAACCACCAATCATCTTCATAGAGGAGTATCTGCCTGTCAAGGAAAACCCTTAAAATGACATAATTATGGTTAAAAACTAGATTGCTAACAAACAAATTGACGTCATTCTCATGGACATAAGGAGTTCGTGTAATATTACTCTCCTAATTTAAAATTATAACTAAAATAAAAAAAAATTAATTATTTATTATGACACATATGAAACAGGTGTCGTTTTGCAGACACCGTTTGAAAGAGAAGCCATCGCTATGGATAGAGTCAAATTTGCGACTGTTCTCTCATTTCTGCTCACACATTCGAAATCACGTGAGAGATATAAAGTGAGGGAGGTAGAGGAAGAAGAAGCAAATTAGAGGAATAAGAAACAACATAGAAGGAAGAGTGATCGTTTACTTTAACCAAGCCAGAGAGGAAGGAAGGAGGGCTCGAGCATCACACACGAAGGAATTTACGTGAAAGGAGACACTCGACCAAGCTTTTGCAAGCTTTGTGAAGCTGTAGTCGACAGGTAAGAGCCTTCCTTACACATCCCTTTATTGTAAAAAATAAAAAAAATTAGGATTTCAGCTTCCTCTACCCAAACTGATCGGAAGGAGTAGGGGTAGGATCACGCCTCGTTGTTTGTGAGAGCCAAACCTAGTTCTTGTGTTCTACACGAGCAAATCGCGAATAGGAGAAGGGAGCTGAGTGCTTGCTTCAAGCTCGAGTCGAGAGCTTGGGGAGAAGGGTTTGCAGCTGCTTCTGTATGCGGCAGAACTCGACCGAGCTTGGTTGGATTTGATTGTTTTAGGGAAGACTTTAATATTGTTATTAAAAATAATTGAAGTTAAATTCAAAAAATAAAAAAAAAAATAATTTAATTATGTTCAAATTTATTTAGGGTAATTGGTGAGCAGGTTGAAATTCGAAGATGGGTAGAACTTCACGTATGAAACTCGGTTTCAATAATTAATTATTATTTTTCTCAATTAATTAATGTTAAAATGAAATTAAGAACTCTAAATTTAAAACTTATTTATAATTAAGTTGCTATTAATGTTAGGTATGCCCAAATGAAAAAAAAGCATTTACATAAAATTGATTTAATTATTGTTATATGCAGTAATATTAATGAAACATTGTTATAATCAATAAATTGAAAATTTCATAGGGATAAAGGTAATTTGAATACTCCTATGAAATTTTTAAATGAATATATTTTTAAATAATAATTGTAAAGTTATAATTAAAATGAATGAACATAAAACTAGTAGAAATTAAATTGTTCTTATAGGTGAGTGAGCCAAAATATTAGATTTGGACCGAGGAAAATGACAAATTGAGTGCATTGTAGAGTTGGTAATATTTTTATTTTATGATAGTTCTATTATTTACACATGCTTTTACTGTTTTCCAGTGTTTCTTTTAAAATGCAAAATTAATTTTTCTCTTTTAAATGTTAAATGCAAGAAAATGAATAAAATATGATATATGCATGCATGTGAGAGTCAACCCAGGATGGTAGTGACAGAGGAATGCAATGTACCATGCATGAAAGCGACAATAAAAATAAAAATAATTGTCTGTCTATATGGTAGATTGGAATATGTTAAAAATACATATTCAGAAAGTATAAGTTTAGATGGTGACTCTAAAAAATTAAAATTGTAATAAAATAATTGAAAGTAAATGATTGATTTTTTTTACTGCACAACCTTTTATTTTTCACTGTATTTTTAAAACTATTTTAAAAAGAGAATTATTGTAATTTAGAAACATTTGGCCACTGATTAGTTTTAACTCAAACCTTTGGTTGCTAATATTTAACAGAAAAATCAGCTATACATTAGATAGACCCCAGAGAGTACGTATACAAACGATGTGGAGCCTTTGTTGATAGATACTATGTGTTAGTTTTTATTTTGTTATTTATAAATATTTAAAAATATGTATGATTGTAATTTTAAATTTGATGAAATAGAATAACTCTTTTGTGGTTTAGTTTTCATTTTAATTATGAAATGAAACTGTTAGATTATTTTCTTTCGTCTGACCGACAATTTTCGCATTGGTAATTCTAAGCTCTCGGATCGAGCTGTGACAGTTCGGTTAACATCTTGTTTATTTTTTTTTTATTTGACAAGATGAAGTTAGGTACCACGTGATTGTCCGACAAATCCAAAATATTCAATAGCTTTTTGGGTGAAAGGAAGGAAGCTCTAGGAGCCATGGGCCCTATTAATGACCTGGGTAGAAAATAAGGAGCAGTTCATTGCAAGCCGACTTTGTTGTGGGCAACTCACTAGTAACCTACAATACCTTTTTCGGTCATCCACTCATCATGTTTAAAGTCGTCGTTTCCACTTACCACATCGCGGTCAAGCTCCTAGGCTACAAAGTGGTGAATTAAAGGCGACCTGGAGTAATCAATCATTTTATACTTGCGAGTAGTAGGTTATGGAGCTAGACG
Organism: Phalaenopsis equestris; assembly: GCF_001263595.1. Classification (NCBI taxonomy): domain Eukaryota; kingdom Viridiplantae; phylum Streptophyta; class Magnoliopsida; order Asparagales; family Orchidaceae; genus Phalaenopsis; species Phalaenopsis equestris. The sequence goes on from NW_018164909.1 coordinate 1,183,708, forward strand.
TGCTAGAGTTGGATTCCCAATGATGAAGCGACTTGGAGAACAATGATACAATTGAAGAATTCACTGTCATTGAGCTTGATATAATTAAAATTTCTGGCTAGCACTATTTTTTATGTAGTATATAAGAATGTCTTAGTCACTACAATAAGCTAATATCATAAGTGTTTGCTTGATCATCTAAAGAGAATCCAAGGGTTCCAGCTAACAAAACCTGCCATAAGCTGAGTGTTAACCCTAGACTCGAGAGTCCGATGGTTAAAATAAATGATGTGCTCGGTAGCACTCACGTTGGTTGGAAGCTATTCGATAAAAAACGCGAAAGCTATTTGATGTCAGATACATTTCTAGAGCTGTAGTGCCTAGACCGAATCACCTATGTAGTAGCGTTGGCAAAGTCTACTGACAAGTGACGAATGTATCTCGACTTCACCTATCTTAATTCGACTTGCCTAAAGGATTGCTACCCCCAACTGTAGATCGATGTAATATCAACTCGACAATTGACTACTCAATCATGAGCTTCTCAGATGCTATGTCAGGGTATCAATACTTTAAGATGCATTTAGCCAACGTCAAGAAGACAACATTCATTACCAAAGAAGGTGTCTACCATAACAACATAATTCTCTTTAGGTTTAAAAATATAGAAGCAAATTGCAAATGAATGTTGAATGTAATTTTTTTCTAATAGAAAAAAAGAAAAAAATTAAAGTCTACGTTAATATTGTCTTAATGAAAAGCAAATTGCTCGAATAACATATAAAAAATTTAAAGGAAGCTTTTGTAATTTTGAGAAAATTCAAGATGAAGCTGAAACTGTTGAAGTGCACATTCGGGGCAGGAATAAAAAAATTTTTGAGTTATCTTTTACCATTTTAAAGAATCAAAGTGAATCCTTAAATTGTTTAGGTGCTCATAGATATGCCCTCTCCTCACAACACTAAAGAGTTATAGTAACTGACAGAGCTATCGCTAGCCTCAATCGCTTCATTTTCAAATTAGTAGATAAGTGTGTAGCTTTCTTCAAGGTCCTAAGGAATGCTAAGAATGCCGCTTGGGCACTAAAGTGTAAATAAGCTTTTCTTCAATTGAAGAACTTATCATCTCCACCATTACTCCAAAGATCGAAACTCGATGAAAAACTATTGCTACACCTAGGAGTGGTTTTGAAGCAATTAGTTTGATCTTGGTATGGGAAGAAGGGGGAAAGCAATTCCTAGTCTATTACATCAATCATATTTTGAGAGGTGCCGAACTTAAGTACTCGATTATGAAAAAATTAACTTTTACTCTAATCATTTTAGCAGGGCAACTTCACTCTTATTTTCAGAGGCATCCCATACAAGTTGTCATCGACCATTTACTCATGTCAGTTTTGGCCAAACTAGACCATTTCAGGTGACTTATCAAATGGGCAATCAAACAGTGAGTTCGACCTTGCCTACACTTTTTGAATGACAATTAAAACTTTTCTGAATCTAATGACCAAGAGGCTGCAACATCAGTCGACGAGTCAACAACCTGAACCGTGCATGTAGATTAAACATCAAGCCAACAAAGAGTGGATTTGGAGTCTTGTTGACAAGGACATTTGGTTATCTCCTTCATCTTTCGATATAAGTCAACATGACCAATAATCAAACTGAGTATAAAACCTTGATTGTCAGGTTATGTTTTACTCAAGGAATATGTATAGAACAGCTATTGGAATTATTCGACTCTCAGCTCATGGTTAATTAATTGAACAACCAGTACGAAGCCAGGGAAAAATAATGGTGAAATATCTCTCGAAAGTAAAAAAAAAGAGGTGGTAAAATTCAAATACTTCAATATTAAGTATATTCTCAGGGATTAGAACCAATTTGCATAATCCTAATCTAGATGCAATAATTTGATTGAAGGTTTCCCCCAAAAACTTGCATGTCCAACCATTGAAAGGTTGATATCATGGATGTAAAGACTAAGGAAGCAACAAGCTAGAAGGACCATAACCTAAATTCATTGAATCTACTGAACTCACCGTTGAAGTAAAATCATTGGTCATTCAGGATCAAAGCTGTGCAATACCTTTTCTTGAATGAGAGGCTCTTCCAACGATCAACCATGCAGTTATACCTGTGATGTGCACTTGAATACGAAGTTGACTCGATCGTCAAAGAAGTTTTGTTAGGTGAATGCGAAGGCCACTTCGAAGGAGAGACTTTGGCAAATCGAAAACCCAACTAAGGTTGTTCCAACCAAATCTCAAGAGGGATGCTGAAGGTTTCTCAAGAAGATGTGAGCAATGACAAAAAATCGTCCTAAGCATTCCCATAAGCTGCATCCTATCACAAGTCTCTGCCCATTTGCCGTTTGGGGATTAGTTGTTCTCAGACCTTTTTTTCCACCCAAAGGATAGAGGAGATTCAAAATTAGTAGCAATTGATTACTTCACCAAGTTGGTAGAAGCTAAAACAGTAGCCAAAATTATCGTAGTTGTCCGCAATTTTATATGGATTGACCCATTTGTCAATACGACTTGCATGTGATGATTATCAGTGATAATGAGACATAAATTACTGGTAAGAAAATCAATGACTTTGCTAAATTCAAGAGCTCAATTTAAAGTTCACCTTAGTGCGTCGTCTCAAGAAAAACAGACAAGTTGAAGTGAAAAATATGCTAATTTTGATCCTGTTAAGAAAAAAGTCGAAGGAACAAAAGTAAAATGGGCCGACCTCCTTCCATCAATCTTATGGGCATTTATAACTTTTAGAATATTAAAATAATAATGGCTGTTCGTAGCCATTATTAATATGTAGATTTCCTTTTATTTGCTGTTATTTGCTTTCCTATTTCTCTTATTCTACTTTTATTTCTTTCATATTTTTCTTTATTCTGTTTTTATTTCTTTTCTTATGAGTGCCCCTTGTAATAGGGTTTATAAATCCTAGCCGCCGCCAGTTTACTTTCTGAACTCTGTTATTTTTTCAGCCAGACGCTTTCAATCAGATCAACAAAGACAATAAATGTCTAAAGCCCATCCATATCTTGCCAAGAAACTTCAAAGCATTCTCTTCCTTGTAATTTACGTTGCTTAACAATTGTAATTACAGGACAGGGCACCGACATCTTGTGCAATGGAATATTTGCTCCAAGTTCAGATGATGTGTTTCGCGAATTCACAAACCGTCTGAGATCTCTCTCGGTAATCTTAGGAAGGATATATTCATCAGTTTTCTTGGGGTTCCGTCCAGCCGGTGACCTACAACTGAAATCCGACAATGTCTCGGAATCCCAACCAAATTTCTTTTGGCTCAATCAGAATTAAGACAGACTCTTTCAACACCGAGTCATCCTTAGAAAGCATTCTTGATTCCACTAGAGGTTCCACTCCAACCTCCGTTCCCGTGTAGACCAGAAGTTTAGAAACCAACAAGAACTTCTTGATCATAACTCACAAACTGAACGACATTAACCTTCTCTAATGGTCCCAAGCGGTGTCTTTATTCATCAAAGGACGCAAGTTCGGTCACCTCACAGACATGATCTGTGAACCTCCAAAGATTGAGTTAGCATATGGAGCCTGGGAAATGGAGAACTTCATGGTCATGTCGCGGCTGATCAACTTCATGGAACTGTTGATTGACAATTCATATATGTTCCTCCCTTCCGCTAGTGCCCTTTGGACGACAATCCATGATATCTACTCGAATGTAGGAAACTCTGGTCAACTCTATGAGGTGTCTAAGAAGATTCGAGAGACAAAATAGGGATCAAAGATTGTGACCCAGTACTACAATGTCCTGGTTGCATTATAGATGTAATGCAACCTGTACTATGACTTCACTTGAGACTCTCTGGTTGACCTTTCTCTCTTCCAGAAAATTGTAGAAAAGCATCACATGTTCCAATTCCTGGCAAGCCTCAACACAGACTTTAATGAAGTTCGGAACCATATTATTGGACTGAATCATCTTCCTTTCGCTTGCGCTGCTTTCACTGAGATTCTTCGCTAAGAGAGCCAAAGAATTGTCATGCTTGGTACTTCCACCCCTTCAACCAAATCGTCCGCCTTGGTCTCTAATAGTGCTCAGCCTTTTCGGGCAAGTCACCCCACTTGTGATTACCGTCACAAATCCAACCACACTCGTGTTAGAAGCTCCATGGAAAATTGACATACAAATCCTCAGCCAAATCGTCTGCTGCTAAGGGTCTTCCTACGATATCAAAGTCTATCACGGTTCAATTGGCTCCTACCCAAACATTTCAGAATCCTCCGAATTTTTAAAAGTCAGATGAAGTACTTAATCATGCTGCTTGGATCCAATCAGTTCTTTGCTTGCTCGTTGACGTCACACATCCGTCAATGTACTATCCCTATGACACTCAAATCTTTTTCTTCTACTAATCCGTGAATCATTGATTCAGGTACCATAGACCATATGATTTGATGCTCGCAATCTTTTTCAACATACTATCTATGTTCTAGAAAAGATATAGTCAGAATTGCTGATGCTTCCTATAATTCCATTGCGGGTAAAGGGCATGTTATTCTAACGACTGGTCTAACTCTAGAATATGTCTTACATGTACCACTGTTGAACTGTAACCTTTTAACTGTCTGTAAAGTGACACAAGACATTGATTGTATTGCTCATTTTTCTCCTGATGTTTGTGTCTTTTATAATCGTTGTTCGGAGAGGATTATTGAAACTGCTAAGTGGGTAGCTGGATTCTATTGCTTGCAAGAGAAAAGCATGGAGAACGAGGACATACCACTCAATAGTTGTAGCCTATCTCGAGTCACTAAATCTCTCATTATGTTGTTGCATTGTTGTTTGGGTTATCATACTTTTTAATATTTAAAACATTTGTATTCATTGATGTTTTCTAATCAAAGTCTTTCTAGTTTCAAGTGTGAGGCATGTCAGTTAGCTAAACATCATTGGGTCCATTACGCACCGCACACTTACACACTTTCCGTTCATTTTTCACTCATTCACAATGACGTATGGGGGCTCCCTTACATTGCCAGCTGCACCGATAAACGGTGGTTTCTTACTTTGATTGATGACTACACTCGAATGATGTGGTTCTATATTTTAAAAGACAAATCGGGAGTTACTATTACTTTTCAAAAGTTCTACACCTTCATTTTGACCCAATTCAAAACTTCAATTCAGATCATTCAGACCGACAATGGTTGTGAGATTATTAACTCTATTTAAGGTGAGTTTTTAGTAAGTAAGACCATCCTCCATATATGCTAATGTACGGACACTCCTCAACAATATGAGAGTAATACAGAGGAAAAACCAACACCTTCTCAAGTTTGCTCACTTCATTATGTTTCAATCTAATGTCTCGAAACGTTTTGGAATGATGTCATATTGACTGTCACCTATCTCATAAATAGAGTCCCCTCTAAAATTCACAATTTTTGAACGTCCTTAGCTCTCTTGATGTCATGCTTTCTTGCCAATCAAATTTTCTCCATTTTAGATCCCAAAATTTTTTGGTGCACAGCCTTTGTTCAGAACACTGACCTTACTCGGAGTAAACTTGATCCTAGATTTATAAAATGTCTTGCTAGGGTACTCCACTCAAAAAGGGTATCAGTGCCTTGAACCTATCACAAACAAAATCTATGAGAGTGCTAATGTCTCTTTTTTATTTTGAAATTATTCTTTATTTTTCTAACTCGACCTCAATTGAGGGGGAACTAGAGTTCTTGGACACTATTATGGATGTTCCCCCATTGTTCCACCATCTCCTCCCACTCTCCGTGTATACAATAGACACACTGGTCCTGATGCCCCTTTTCTAGAGCTTGCTATCTTCTTGCAAGACCTTGAATCCACTCTTATCGACATTCCTTGCACTACTACTCCAAATGAGGACGTGAGTTTCCCAAGTAAGATGACCAAAGGAAAATATGTTGAGATTTTCATACCTCTTTTATACTGTTTTAAATGATATTGCACTTTAAAGAAAAGTATTTTTGATGTTTTATTGCAGGAATGATGAATTAGGGTCAATGGAGCAAAAAGATGAAAAAATGAGCGAATTTGGAGCAAAAAGAACCAAAATGTGGAGAATTGCATTAGGGCGCTGACGGCGCCATCGAGGCCGCCGACGACGAGCTTTTCCCGAGGCTACATGACATTCTCCAGAAGGCCGCCGACGGCGCCATCGAGGCCGCCGACGGCGGGATCGACGATTATGTGACATGTACAATGGATAAGGCC